>NW_025535484.1:0-96048 GCF_020615455.1 Coregonus clupeaformis | reverse complement strand
TTCACAGCCCTTTATGTAGAGAACAAGGCCAGGTGTCACATTATGGATTAAACATGTTTGCAGAATTTGACATAGTGGTTCCCAACTTGACTTCTTTGACACATGCTATACAGTGGCTTGCGAAAGTATTCACCCCCCTTGGCATTTTTCCTATTTTGTTGCCTTACAACCTGGAATTAAAATTGATTTTTTGTGGGTTTGTATCATTTGATTTACACAACATGCCTACCACTTTGAAGATGCAAAATATTTTTGGGTGTAAAACAAACAAGAAATAAGACAACAAAACAGAAAACTTGAGCATGCATAACTATTCACCCCCCGAAAGTCAATACTTTGTATAGCCACTTTTTGCAGCAATTACAGATGAAAGTCTCTTGGGGTATGTCTCTATAAGCTTGGCACATCTAGCCACTGGGATTTTTGCCCATTCTTCAAGGCAAAACTGCTCCAGCTCCTTCAAGTTGGATGGGTTCCGCTGGTGTACAGCAATCTTTAAGTCATACCACAGATTCTCAATTGGATTGAGGTCTGGGCTTGAATGTTTCCCCTTAAACCACTCAAGTGTTGCTTTAGCAGTATGCTTAGGGTCATTGTCCTGCTGGAAGGTGAACCACTGTTCCAGCTCAAATCTCTGGAAGACTGAAACAGGTTTCCCTCAATAATTTCCCTGTATTTAGCGCCATCCATCATTCCTTCAATTCTGACCAGTTTCCCAGTCCCTGCCGATGAAAAACATCCCCACAGCATGATGCTGCCACCACCATGCTTCACTGTGGGGATGGTGTTCTCGGGGTTATGAGAGGTGTTGGTAAACCCCAGGATGTAGACCACAGTTATCTAGCTGCTGTGGTGATGGTAGTAATACTGGAGGATGTCCTGGGTAAACCCCAGGATGTAGACCACAGTTATCTAGCTGCTGTGGTGATGCCAGTAATACTGGAGGATGTCCTGGGTAAACCCCATGATGTAGACCACAGTTATCTAGCTGCTGTGGTGATGGTAGTAATACTGGAGGATGTCCTGGGTAAACCCCAGGATGTAGACCACAGTTATCTAGCTGCTGTGGGGATGGTAGTAATACTGGAGGATGTCCTGGGTAAACCCCAGGATGTAGACCACAGTTATCTAGCTGCTGTGGTGATGGTAGTAATACTGGAGGATGTCCTGGGTAAACCCCAGGATGTAGACCACAGTTATCTAGCTGCTGTGGTGATGGTAGTAACACTGGAGGATGTCCTGGGTAAACCCCCAGGATGTAGACCACAGTTATCTAGCTGCTGTGGTGATGCCAGTAATACTGGAGGATGTCCTGGGTAAACCCCAGGATGTGGACCACAGTTATCTAGCTGCTGTGGTGATGGTAGTAATACTGGAGGATGTCCTGGGTAAACCCCAGGATGTTGACCACAGTTATCTAGCTGCTGTGGTGATGCCAGTAATACTGGAGGATGTCCTGGGTAAACCCCATGATGTAGACCACAGTTATCTAGCTGCTGTGGTGATGGTAGTAATACTGGAGGATGTCCTGGGTAAACCCCAGGATGTACACCACAGTTATCTAGCTGCTGTGGTGATGGTAGTAATACTGGAGGATGTCCTGGGTAAACCTCAGGATGTAGACCACAGTTATCTAGCTGCTGTGGTGATGGTAGTAATACTGGAGGATGTCCTGGGTAAACCCCCAGGATGTAGACCACATTATCTAGCTGCTGTGGTGATGGCAGTAATACTGGAGGATGTCCTGGGTAAACCCCAGGATGCAGACCACAGTTATCTAGCTGCTGTGGTGATGGCAGTAATCTGGAGGATGTCCTGGGTAAACCCCAGGATGTAGACCACAGTTATCTAGCTGCTGTGGTGATGGTAGTAACACTGGAGGATGTCCTGTGGCAAACCCCAGGATGTAGACCACAGTTATCTAGCTGCTGTGGTGATGGCAGTAATACTGGAGGATGTCCTGGGTAAACCCCAGGATGTAGACCACAGTTATCTAGCTGCTGTGGTGATGGTAGTAATACTGGAGGATGTCCTGGGTAAACCCCAGGATGTAGACCACAGTTATCTAGCTGCTGTGGTGATGCCAGTAATACTGGAGGATGTCCTGGGTAAACCCCATGATGTGGACCACAGTTATCTAGCTGCTGTGGTGATGGTAGTAATACTGGAGGATGTCCTGGGTAAACCCCAGGATGTAGACCACAGATTATCTAGCTGCTGTGGTGATGGTAGTAATACTGGAGGATGTCCTGGGTAAACCCCAGGATGTAGACCACATTATCTAGCTGCTGTGGTGATGGTAGTAATACTGGAGGATGTCCTGGGTAAACCCCAGGATGTAGACCACAGTTATCTAGCTGCTGTGGTGATGGCAGTAATACTGGAGGATGTCCTGGGTAAACCCCAGGATGTAGACCACAGTTATCTAGCTGCTGTGGTGATGGCAGTAATACTGGAGGATGTCCTGGGTAAACCCCCAGGATGTAGACCACAGATTATCTAGCTGCTGTGGTGATGGTAGTAATACTGGAGGATGTCCTGGGTAAACCCCAGGATGTAGACCACAGTTATCTAGCTGCTGTGGTGATGTAGTAATACTGGAGGATGTCCTGGGTAAACCCCAGGATGTAGACCACAGTTATCTAGCTGCTGTGGTGATGGCAGTAATACTGGAGGATGTCCTGGGTAAACCCCAGGATGTAGACCACAGTTATCTAGCTGCTGTGGTGATGGCAGTAATACTGGAGGATGTCCTGGGTAAACCCCAGGATGTAGACCACAGTTATCTAGCTGCTGTGGTGATGGTAGTAATACTGGAGGATGTCCTGGGTAAACCCCAGGATGTAGACCACAGTTATCTAGCTGCTGTGGTGATGGTAGTAATACTGGAGGATGTCCTGGGTAAACCCCAGGATGTAGACCACAGTTATCTAGCTGCTGTGGTGATGGTAGTAATACTGAGGATGTCCTGGGTAAACCCCCAGGATGTAGACCACAGTTATCTAGCTGCTGTGGTGATGCCAGTAATACTGGAGGATGTCTTGGGTAAACCCCAGGATTTTAACCACAGCATATAGAGTTAGTATTTTGTCAGGCCTTATATATTCAGATTCACCAATGTCCCTCTTTCTGAGAATATGAAGATACCAACAAAAGGTTGGTTGAACATCACAAAGTAGTCGGTCTATGAAGGAACATATTTTTCTCATGCTATTTTGACTATCAGGGAGGGATTCAACAGTCTTAGTCAAGGGTTTCATAAAATTGGTTTTAAACTGTTCTCACACACACACGCACACACACGCACACACACACAATACTTGTTAATGTGGTTTATGATGTCAATCAGTTTATAACATGGTTTATGGGAACCCACCTTTCCCATGGTCCTATCAATGAAATGTAATGTTTTATGTAGAAGACACATCTGACTTCAGATTGGTTCATAGGATCATACTGAAGTAACATGCCTGTAAACACATGAGTTGATAGAATTCTCCTCACTCCTACTCTTGAGGAGGGCTGGATGGAGGGCAACTTCAACCTGAAAACAAACACATATTGTCCACATACCCTCTCAGGTTGTACAATGCATTTAACACAACAGTTTTTTGGCACAAATATATTGACCCAACCGTTGTGTCAAATGCTTTGTATATCAGTGGTACAACCTGAGTCTGTACGGGGCCATTAAAGGGAAAATGACACTGAGTATTCAAGCTGTAATTTCAATGCTGGAGATTTATAAAGTCATATATTGGTTGGTGGTGACATAAGACTTACTTCTCTTTGAGCTTCTAGTGGAGTATAGAGCCTCAACAACCTCCTAGTGGAGTATAGAGCCTCAACAACCTTCTAGTGGAGTATAGAGCCTCAACAACCTCATAGTGGAGTATAGAGCCTCAACAACCTCCTGGTGGAGTATAGAGCCTCAACAACCTCCTAGTGGAGTATAGAGCCTCAACAATCTCCTAGTGGAGTATAGAGCCTCAACAACCTCCTAGTGGAGTATAGAGCCTCAACAACCTCCTAGTGGAGTATAGAGCCTCAACAGACTCCTAGTGGAGTATAGAGCCTCAACAACCTCCTAGTGGAGTATAGAGGCCTCAGCAGACTCCTAGTGGAGTATAGAGCCTCAACAACCTCCTAGTGGAGTATGGAGCCTCAACAACCTCCTGGTGGAGTATAGAGCCTCAGCAGCCTCCTAGTGGAGTATAGAGCCTCAACAACCTCCTAGTGGAGTATAGAGCCTCAACAACCTCCTGAGTGGAGTATGGAGCCTCAACAACCTCCTAGTGGAGTATAGAGCCTCAACAACCTCCTAGTGGAGTATAGAGCCTCAACAACCTCCTAGTGGAGTATAGAGCCTCCAGCAGCCTCCTAGTGGAGTATAGAGCCTCAACAGCCTCCTAGTAGAGTATAGAGCCTCAACAGCCTCCTAGTGGAGTATAGACCTCGCGCATTGAGGGTTCAGCCCACAGGATCATGGAGACACGTGACGCATGCTGCCCCACCACGACAGCGTACAGTCAGGTCCAGAATTATTGGCACCCTTGATAAAGATGTGCTCAACAGCATCATGAACTTTACCCAGCACCAGGACATTTTAGCCAGAAACCATGATACAGCAGCTACGCATCAGCACACTGAACCCTCAACCTCTGACCCCTGATTGAGAGAAGAACCCAACAGTCTGCCTCCAGTTTGACCATCATCTCCTCCAGTCTGACAACAGGAACTTCCTACCACAACCAATCATCACAACCTCTGAAAGAAAAACACGCCCCTCACACAAACTCAGACCCGTCAGAGCAAGAACTGAACCATCTCAAAGATCATCTACCCCCTACATGACTCAATTACTGAACGACGTCAAAGATCATCCATCCCCCCCTATATGACTCAATTACTGAACCATCTCAAAGATCATCCATCCTCTACATGACTCAATTATTGAACGGCAACTCATAACATCCACAACAATAGTTCCCTAAACGTATGTTGCATGAATGTTCCTTTTGTTTTTATAATGTAATTCAGAGATGAATTGTATTGTGCCATGTGAATGAATTAAATGAATTTGAACTTGTAATATCTACTGTAAAATAAGGACAAAGCACTAGTCTTGTCTAGTAGATATGTCTGTCATTTTAGACATGAATTTGTCACGAACCACAGCATCCCCAAACATTTTCTAGATTGCTCGTCTTCTGCATGCTGTATGTGGTGGACAAGGCTCCCTTTTTAGATTTTAGTTCCTAGGTTAGGGCCCTTAATTTGGAATAAATCGAACAAACGTGAGCTTGATATTGATACAATGTACTGTAATTAAAATGAATACTGTATGTATTGACTGATCATTGCGAATGAGGTAATACTTTACATTAGAGTGTGGTTATTACTGTTAGGCCTAGGGTCAGGGTTAGAGTTACTACATTCAGCAGTAACCCTAACCTAGCCATATCTAGGACTAAAAAGAAGACATTTTACAATCAGAGTTTTTTTGTAGCTCTCTAGTTATACAGATACCCCCCACATCTTATAGGTGGACGGGGTTATGAACTTATGCAATCAAACATTTCTGCAACCAGATGAAATGAAACTGCCTTTCAGCAGGAAAAGCTTCTCTAATAATCTTCAGAGACTGAGAGGCATAGAGACACACTGCCAAGTCAAAACATCTGGCTGTGCTTTCATGTCAAAACCCTTATTCTAGTCTATTCTAGTCATTCTATTGTATTGTATTATATTATATATCCATAGGCTCCACTCAGTATAGTGTTAATGATGACTGTTTGTTCTGTACATTGATTGAATGGTTAGGACTATCTCACTGTATTCACTGTTTAAATCCCAAGAGACCAGGAGACCTAAAGGAAGCCTTCAACACTGTATCCCTTCATCCAGTCATAGTAAACAACCTCTGTCTGTCTGTAGACGCAGCCAACTTCTTTGTGATGGTTGTTGTTGCTATCAGTGTTAAAAAAACATTCAACTCTATGCTGAAGGACTACTTTTAACAATAAACAAAATAATTACATAATTAAACACATTTACATGAAGAACAGCGCAGATGCAAAGTTTGGTAACTGAATGACGTTACAAAGAGCACAACATAGCTGACCTGATGCAGAGAGGTGGACCAGTGATGTTTTCCCTCTCAGCGGTGAGACTTGCCCTTCCGTTTGACACACTGTTACCTCATAAGATTCAGGCTCTGATCAGTCCCTACACCCAGGCGAGGGCATTGCGTTCATCCACCTCTGGCCTGCTGGCTCCCCTTCCTCTGCGGAAGCTAGTTCCCGCTCCAGCCCAGTCAAAGCTGTTCGCTGCTCTGGCACCCCAATGGTGGAACAAGCTCCCTCACGACGCCAGGACAGCGGAGTCACTCACCACCTTCCGGAGACATTTGAAACCCCACCTCTTTAAAGGAACACCTGGGATAGGATAAAGTAATCCTTCTACCCCCAAAAAAAAAAAAAAAGTATAATTGTAAAGTGGTTATCCCACTGGCTATAGGGTGAATGCACCAATTTGTAGTCGCTAAATGTGCCCTTGAGCAAGGCACTTAACCTAATTGCTCCTGTAAGTCGCTCTGGATAAGAGCGTCTGCTAAATGACTAAAATGTAAAATGTAAATGTAAGATCGTACAAGATGTTACAGGTTTATTGCATGTGAAACAGACCTGCGTTCAATTACTATTTTAAATAATTTTGAATACTTAATAAGCAGTGCTTGATTGAGTTTGCCTGTTGTAATGGAAACATAGAAAAGTCCTAAAAGTACAAACATCGAAAACCTTTCTCGTTCAGTTAGTCCCTCCCTGTTTCAGCTAATTATCTTCCGTTTGGTGCCTAGTGAATAAGACTCAGGTCTCTATGGAAACATCAATGGAAATTCACCTTAGGTTTTACTCCTCACTTTCCCTTTCAGGTCTATAGGGTTTTGCTGCCCCCTGCTGGAGACTGGAGCACACGGCAGTCCCTGGCTTTCTTTGTGCAGCTGGAGGATGAGGCCCTCCTCACCTGTTGTGACGGGTCCAACAAATATCCCCCGGTGAAGGCAGGGTCCTATCTCATCCAACGCTTCAATGACTCTTATGGGAGGCAGTGAGCTATGGAATTAATTGTACAGCATTGGATTGGTGTTGGCATGGGGTAGAGGGAGTTTACATATACCAGTCATTTCCTTTTAAATCCATGAAGGGAAGTGGACAAGTTAAAACTTAGAAAGGATATAATAGTTACACACCCCATGTGTCCTGATAACTACAGGAATGAAACCATATTGAGGTTGTCTGCTTTCTATACGGTTTGATGGGAGAGAGAGAGAGAACAGAGAGAGACAGAGAGAGGAGAGACAGAGAGAGAGAGAGAGAGAGAGAGAGGAGAGAGACAGAGAGATAGAGAGCAGAGAGAGAGAGAGGAAGGAGAGTGAGACAGAGAGAGAGGGAGAGAGAGAGAGAGAGAGAGAGAGAGACATCAGGTAAAGTTCTGGAGATGAGGGAATATGTGTGCAGAAACCCTCCAGTATGGTTAACCACAGTTAGGCCCAGTATGGACTATCAATACAAGTGACCATTTAGAATGTGACCCAGTTCAATGGGTCTTAACAGAACTGGGGGATGGCAGCCATGAAGTTGTCTAAACACAACTGGAACATAATTTGTTTCTGATTCATTGTTAATGGATTTTCAATTAGGAACACAGGGGAAAAACCTAACACAACAACACACATAACACACAACCAATAAAAACACAAAGGGGGAGGAAACCACTAAAGTCATTACCATATTGTCATTTTCTTATGACAGGGAGAGAACATGTAAAATTTAGAAGACTACTTTAGATCTGGTCAGAAGTAGCCTAGTGCACTACGTAGGGGAACAGGGTGTCATTTGGGCCAGGTCAGTAACTCCCTGGGTATGAATTCTCTCTCTATCTTATCTGTCTTCTATATTATGTTCTCCTCTCCTCCTCTCTTCTCTCCTCTATTCACTCTATTCTATCATCCACACCACAATGCCAGCATCAACACAATCCATTTACAAGGTAAAGACACACCTTGGAATAAATAGCAAAGGAACTACTACTAGATGTATTTTTTTATTTCCCATCACCATGAATCATATTTAATAACTGAACAGTAGCAGACCTAACTTCATCTGTTCCTGACTCTGGGTAGTGGACTAAAAAGACCATCAATCTCCCATGATATTAAAGTACAATTCTGAACATTACTGATATACTGAGCGGCAAGTCAAGATATCTGATGTTTTTATTGTTTGGTTAATAGCACCACCTGCTGGACAGGATTAATGTTGCTTGACTGAGCAGTATGGGAGAATGAAAGATGCCAAATTTAGGGTCGGATTCCCTGACATCTCCATTGAACATGCTTTTTAGTCCAGGACTAGGCTTAATCTGTGTCTGGGAAACCGTCCCATATAGTTTAAGTAGAAAGTAAGTGATACCAGCTTGTAGTGGGCTGACTAGTCCTTGGGAATTGTCCTTTTGTTCCTGGACATTTTCCATGCAGCTCCAGGTGAAAGAACACAACAATTAGGGCCGAGACTGCAAGCTGTTCAATGATACTGAGGAAAATGACATTGAGACAGAGAACCAATTGAGAAAACATTTAAATGGTTCTGAATGACAACCAACTTACATTAACAGCAAACATCATGATTAATGTAAATGTAGACAACTAAAACATTACATTTGATAAAAATACTGTGACGTCACGAGAGGCTACACAGCTTTCAGCGGGATTGCTCAAGTAGTGCAAGGAGACAAGGTTCAAACAAAACAAGGATTTTATTATAGGTCTTGGGAAATTCACGAAAATATAACAAAAATTCTGTTCTCTTGTGGCTCTTTAAGGGTTAACGTTCAGGGATGTCTCTTCCACATCCAAAATCATAATTCTCACTCGCTCAGATAACTTTTCCCCAGCCTTACTGTAGTCCACGTTGCAGCTAGTGGCCAACCCAGCAAAAAGTCCTTCCAAATGTCTCTCACGTATTTCCACAGGTGCATATATCCAAAGGTGAGTATTTCCCAAAGGTAAGTATCTCCAAATCCTTATATTCCTCATGGAAGTGGACGTGCAGCACTCTTGTCCTCCCAGAGAGCCCAGGTTGGAGACTGTGTCTCTTCCCTTCCCAAACCTTCAGCTCATCAGCTCCTCATTTGTTTCAGCTGCGTGGGAAGATTGGCCATAGAGGGGTGGAGTTCCCGACCATACCAGCAGATGGAGCCATAGCTGTCTGGGTTTGCAGCCACCTCAGGGGGATGTTGCGTCCCTCCAGGACACAGCCTCTCGTGACATCACACATCCCCCTCCTCGGGACCGACGTCCTCGTCGGGTAAAGGCAGCGAAGAAGGCATCACGCCGGGAGGCGTCCGCATTGCCGTGGTGCTTGCCAGACTGCTCTCTCTTCAACTCCTCCAACTCTAGGACCAGGGACTCAGCCTCCTGTTGTCTCTCCTTGAGTTTCTTACTGAACAGCATCAGCCTTGGTTTTAGCAGAGTTTAGCTTCTGTTGAGCAGCTTTCAGTTCCTTCTCTCTCTCTGCCTCCGCATTCTTCATCTTGTTCTCCAACACCTTGTACTTCTCCTCTGCCTTCTTCTGGACCTCCTTACTACTGCGCAGGGTCTCCTCACACTCCTCGATGGTCCTGCGCAGCCTCTCCAGCTCCTCCTGTTGCTTAGGGAAGGAGCTCTGTTGGAGTTTAGCCTGGAGGATATCTAACTCTTCTGTCTTCATGTCTAACTGTTGCTTTAACAAACGATACCTCTCAGCGATCCCCTTCCAGACCAGACAGTTCTTTGTCCAGATTCTGTAGCTCCGTCTCTGTGTCGGTCTGGGCACCTGCCATCCCTATCAGAGCCCGGGCGGAGTGAGTAACTCGGAGGTTGCACCGGGCCTTCCCAGGATGAGTCTTGCCTCTCCGTTTCCGAGGTACTCGGGTTATCCTCTCCTGAGACTCTCTCCAGAGTGGGTAAAAGGCTGGGCAGTCTCGTCCAATTAGGACAGGGACGGGAAGGGAATCAACCACCCCCGCCGTCGTGTGTATGGTTCCCCGTGTGCTGGTCATTGTAAGTTCAGTAATGGGGTATTCTCTGGTGTCCCCATGGACCGAAACTGGGAGGACTTTCCCGGGGGTCAGACACGTTGGGCCCACCAAATCCTTACGCACCAGGGTGGCCCGGCTACCAGAATCCAGTAAGGCCTCCACATCATGGTGATTCACAGTTACCGGGCAGGTGGGGGTCGATCTGGGCCGCCATCTCGACTCCCAAGAGCGAGGCAACGGTGTGTGGGTGCTGAGCTGGAGGACTCCGCAGTGGGCATAGGTTCATCGGCTGGTTTCCCACACTGCCAGGAGATATGTCCCATCTCCCCACACCGGTAACACTGTCGAGTTTCCCCCCTCCTGGTGTACTCTTCTTGGACCCTCCTGGTTTCTGGCTCCCCCTGGAGCCGGGATAAGTCCCTGACGTGGCTGGGTTCGAGACCTTGGGGTCCTTTGGACGGGTTCTTCCCATTTGTGGTGGGGCCGCCCTCCTGGGGTCTTTTCGGGAAGCATTCAGCATCTCCGCTGTGGCCTGGTACTTTTCCACAGCTTCCACGGTCAGATCGCCGTGGTCAAGGCCTGTTGACTGATGAACCGTTTTGCCTCATAAGGCAGGGCGCGTGAGTAACGATCCACCACAACGGCCTCCCACCACCGCCGCTGCTGTATTCCTCTGCGGATCCAGCCATTTCCTTGCGATTCGGACAAGTTCATGCATCTGCGCCCGAGGAGGTTGGTCTGGTTGGAAGGTCCAGCTGTGAAAGCGCTGGGCCATACCAAACTTTGTGAGTCCATATCTGCTGAGGATCTCAGACTTCAGGGCATCATAGTCAGTAACCTGGTCAGGGCCCAGGTCCCGGACAGCATTCAGCGATTCCCGGTTAGAAAGGGGGGCTAACAGACCAACCCACTGTTGCTTGGGCCAGGCTTCCCTAGTGGCCGTGGCCTCAAATGCATGCAGGTATGCCTCAATGTCATCGGTAGCTCCCATCTTAGATATAAAGTCACTTGCCTTTATTGGGCGGGTATTTTGGACCACCCTCTGTCTCTGCAACTGCAATTCCTCTGCCTTCAGAAGGTTGGCTTTCTTTTGCTCCTCCAAGAGAGCCACGTTTGCTTCGCATCTGGGCTTGCTGGCCAGCAACAAGGGCTTTCAATATGTCCTCCATTTCAGTCGGCGGGGAGCCTACGGCCAACATGGAAAACTGGGTGATCAAACCTTCGGTATCCTCCTCTGACATGCACTATCGCTTGAGCGTGCCTGTGTTCTCCACCATCTGTGACGTCACGAGAGGCTACAGCTTTCAGCGGGATCTGCTCAAGTAGTGCAAGGAGACAAGGTTCAAACAAAACAAGGATTTTTATTATAGGTCTTGGGAAATTAACGAAAATATAACAAAATTCTGTTCTCTTGTGGCTCTTTAAGGGTTAACAGTTCAGGGATGTCTCTTCCACATCCAAAATCATAATTCTCACTCGCTCAGATAACTTTTCCCCAGCCTTACTGTAGTCCACGTTGCAGCTAGTGGCCAACCCAGAAAAGTCCTTCCAAATGTCTCTCACGTATTTCCACAGGTGCATATATCCAAAGGTGAGTATTTCCCAAAGGTAAGTATCTCCAAATCCTTATATTCCTCATGGAAGTGGACGTGCGCACTCTTGTCCTCCAGAGAGCCCAGGTTGGAGACTGTGTCTCTTCCCTTCCCAAACCTTCAGCTCATCAGCTCCTCATTTGTTTCAGCTGCGTGGGAAGATTGGCCATAGAGGGGTGGAGTTCCCGACCCTACCAGCAGATGGAGCCATAGCTGTCTGGGTTTGCAGCCACCTCAGGGGGATGTAACGTCCCTCCAGGACACAGCCTCTCGTGACATCACAATACATTATTAAGTTTTAATTAAACTCTGAAGACTAAATCAGTCAGACAAAAATAATTGTACAGAAAAACAGCATTTTTATCTGCGGACCATCACCACCAGCATGACTAGTATGTATGTGGACCCTACTACAGTTTAACCAGCTCAGCTATAGACTACACCAGCATAACTAGTATCTATGTGGACCCTACTACAGTTTAACCAGCTCAGCTATAGACTACACCAGCATGACTAGTATCTATGTGGACCCTACTACAGTTTAACCAGCTCAGCTATAGACTACACCAGCATGGCTAGCATCTATGTGGACCCTACTACAGTTTAACCAGCTCAGCTATAGACTACACCAGCATGACTAGTATCTATGTGGACCCTACTACAGTTTAACCAGCTCAGCAGTCCCAGAGCCAAAATCCGGGATAGAGGGGCTGAGTGAATGTGGTCTGGACTCTGTGGAGGAGGGTCATTGTGTCAGAGACACTGTAGAAGGACAGAGTACCTGCCTTGTGATCCAGGTACACTCCTACTCTGGAGGACTGAGGGCCTGATACTTTAGTCTCAACATTAATGTGTCAGAACCAATAACCAACACTATAACACTCTAAACTCCAGGACTTGTCATTGTATCCAAATGTACCATCTGTCTTTGTTCTGCTGATGTCTTTATATGAGACTGCTGTAACAACATCCTCCCCACTCCACTCCACCTCCCAGTAACGCTCCAGACAGACCCTCTCTACACAACCTAATTTTGTGAATCTGTCTAATGATCAGGATATGGTTGGTCTTGGCCTGTATTGGTCACCTTTCTGTTCCCTTCAGACAGAGAGGGAGTGTGTGTGCTTGTTTGGGTCCAGTGTAGCTGACAGGAATCTGGGAGAAGAGCAGAGCAGAGACCAATGAGGGGAGTTAGAACAATAAGTTAGTCAGATACTGTATCTACCCTGTCTTTGATTAGAGCACGGCATAGATCAAATCAGAGAAATATGAGGAGTCAGATAGATACCCGTCTTTGATTAGATCTACTATTGCTATATATTTCTAGAGGGATTGTTATGGGTGTCAGTAGAAAGAGACTGTTAGTTACTTCAGAATAAAGAGACTCACATTGTAAGAACTGTTCTCTGGTCTTGGGCTCTGGAGGCAGTACAACCTCCACTATATTCACTACAGACACACAAACACATTCACAGAGAGAGGGAATGTTATCATCATACCAAATTCCACATGTATATGACTAGTAGGGTACTTTCAATGGTCTAAAGTTGATGTTCTTATTATTTTCAACACACCTGTAGTGGAGACCTTGGTCCATTCTCCTTTAAGGACGTCTTCTAGTTTCTCTCTCAGTTCAGACACAGTCTTACTCACATCTCCAAAGTACTGAAGAGCGACACATGCTGGGTAAGTCTGAAGATACACTGGTACCGGAGAGAGACTGATAACTCTGACAGAGACAGAGAGGAGAGAGAGAGAGAGAGAGAGGAGAGAGAGAGAGGGGGGAGAGAGAGGAGAGAGAAACCCAAATGATTGAGAGTTTTAATTTCATATCACATGTATCAAGGCAGTTTAGTTACCTGGAGGAAATGGATGTGATCCTCTGTGTGTGAGAGCTGCTCCAGCTCAGTGCTTCTCTTCCTCCAGCTCAGCTATCTCCTGCTCCAGTTGCTTCAGGAGTCCTTCAGCTTGACTCACTTGAGCCTTCTCTTGGGCTCTGATCAGCTCCTTCACCTCAGAGCGCCTTCTCTCAATGGGCGGATCAGCTCGGTAAAGATCTTATCACTGTCCTCCACTGCTGCCTGTGAAGAGCGCTGTTAAGAGAGAGAGAGAGGGAGAGAGAGAGAGAGAGAGAGAGAGAGAGAGAACGGCTTGTCTTACTTTAATGAGCCATCCTCATTACACTAACACCCCCACTCCTAAAAACACATTGCGTGCCACCACAACCTCCACACAATCACATTATACAGTACCCAGCACCACAGTACAATACACCATCCAGCACCACATTCCAACCGTCCATCCAACCCCTCCTCTCCAGCCGTACAGACAGCCCCCCTGAGCCCCCCATATCTCCTGAAACATCTCCCACACTGTTGATCATTTTGTACAACTCAAACTCAACACTAAGGCGTCAACAGTAATGGCATTACCCTGGCAACACAGAAAAAACATGATGAACAGTCTGTCATTGCAGAAAACGGACACCCCTCCCCAACTCCCAGGTCAACCCGAGCCAACCAGCTGTTGGTGTCCAGGGCTCCATGTAATACCCTCCACTGGAGGACCCCTGACCTTTCCAGCACTGGGAGCTTATAGAGCACCCTCCACCTATACCCTGCCATGCTCTCAGCCCCCACAACCCCCCTGCCACTGATGCCCCTTCACTCCCGCTAAGCTCCTGATGTGTCTAACCTTGACACTGAGGGTGTACAGCACCTTACCCCCCACCTCCTCGAACTCCCCCAGGCTCAGAGTGTTAAAAGTCAGTAAGTCCTCCGGACTCTCCTGCCAGTCCCCAGTCTCTGCTGTCACTTGCAGTGGTGGAAACGGTGGTGGCCCCTCCTCAGGCTGCTCCAGCCCCCTCCTCACTGGGTCAGGCAGAGCCTCCTGGACCTCCCCCATGACTCTCTCCAGCAGCCTAAGAGACGTTAGTCCCGCCTCTGTGCTGACTCTTGTGGGGCCCCCCCGGAGCCGCGGTCTGCTAGTCTCTTCGATGCCTGCTGCCATTAAAGGTCCCTGCAGGATGGCTGAATGAGTGGACCTCAACAGGATCAGTGGGTTGTGGAAGTGGGCTCCTCCCATACCCATGGCCCAGGCACCACATCCCCCTCTGGTGTGGGCCTCAGCAGCTGCCAGGCCCTCAGTACTGCAGCATAGAAATCAGAGACCCCTGCTGTATTGAGTCTCTCCTGCCGCATGATGAGGAGCCGCTGATCCAGCCCCAAACCGCCAGCCTTCCTCAACAGAGCACATGCTGGTTCCCTCCAGCCCACCTCCGTACGGTACAGTAGCCTCTGTGCTGCTGAGTCAGAACGCTGCCACCCCTGACCAGAAAAAATTCACTAACTTGCGCTGCAGGTCCACAAGCAGACCACCGGGGCGTTGAGAATGGCCAATTTAAGCCATAGAGAGGATGCCACCAAGTTGTGGATGATCATCACCCTCCCTCTGTATGACACTAGGGAGATGAGCCACCTCCACTTCGTCAGCCTCGACACCACCGCTTGTGACACTCCTTCCCAGTTCTTCCTAACCCACCCCTCCGAGCCCAGATACACCCCAAGCATCTTGAGCCACTCACAGCCCCACTGCAACCCCCCTGGAAGCTGCAGAGGTGCCCTGTCCCTCCTTACCCGCCCATCAGGTTCCCTCATCTCCCCAAAACAGAAGTTACCCACCCATCAGGCTCCCTCATCTCCCCACAACATAAGTTACCCACCCATCAGGCTCCCTCATCTCCCCACAACATAAGTTACCCACCCATCAGGCTCCCTCATCTCCCCCACAACAGAAGTTACACGCCCATCAGACCAACGTAAACAATGGATTTTCTTGGTTTCCCCACTCTGTTTTTCCAACCCAAAAGAGCTGGGAGCATCCATCTCCCTCAACATGGAAAAACTAGCTCTTACAAGTGATCCTTTTGCTTTCATCTGAAATGAAAGCCACTAGGTCCCTGCGTAGTTCAGATAGATTATCTTGTAGCCCCACCCTACCTTGCCCCACCAGCTCAGCCTCCACCTCACTTATGAACCGCTCAAGCTCCCCCAGTCTCTGCCGCCGTTCATGTTAAGGAAGTCTAACCGTGAAATCTCCATAAGAGGTGGGAGGGAAATCACCACAATCAGAAACCAGTAGAGAAGCCCATAAAGCCGCCATGCCAGAAAAAAACATCAATTTAAGCAGATTCTGAAGACATGCCCTTAAGAACCCATGACCCATTTTCTCAGCCTATACCGCTTCCTGGGTGAGAGGACACTAAACCCCTCATTCTTCATCACGTGTTGTACTGACCTTACAAACCTTCCAGGATCAATCAAATAAGACTCCAGCAGAACCTTCTTTTTCCCCTTTAGTCTCCATCAGGAACCTAGAAAGTTCTCTCACCGTATATACTGGGCCCTCAGCCTGACTGGCTGTCAGCTCTGGATCCAATGAGCCGTCTGAAAACGAGACCGCCTTGTCCTCCGCTCCCGCAGACTCACCTCCCCCCTCTTCCTCCTCCTCCATTGGCACGGGACCGTCCTCCTCCTCCCCAGTCTCTGCCCCCCTGAACTTCCCCCATGATCAGTGCCTCTTCCCCAATGACAGGCAATATTTCCTGGGATGAGCCCACCAAGCCTTCGCCCACCGGAGTCTCCGTTACTACAGAAACCTGCCTCAGCTCATGTAGTCCAGCTGCAACCCTCCCCACCACCGCTTTCTCCACGGCCTGCACACCACCACTTGACCCTGCTCTACTCTCCTCCCCTTTTGGTACCACCACCACTTGACCCTGCTCTACTCTCCTCCTTCCTGGTACCACCACCACTTGACCCTGCTCTACTCTCCTCCCTCCTGGTACCACCACCACTTGACCCCTGCTCTACTCTCCTCCTTCCTGGTACCACCACCACTTGACCCTGCTCTACTCTCCTCCCTCCTGGTACCACCACCACTTGACCCTGCTCTACTCTCCTCCTTCCTGGTACCACCACCACTTGACCCTGCTCTACTCTCCTCCCTCCTGGTACCACCACCACTTGACCCTGCTCTACTCTCCTCCCTCCTGGTACCACCACCACTTGACCCTGCTCTACTCTCCTCCCTCCTGGTACCACCACCACTTGACCCTGCTCTACTCTCCTCCCTCCTGGTACCACCACCACTTGACCCTGCTCTACTCTCCTCCTTCCTGGTACCACCACCACTTGACCCTGCTCTACTCTCCTCCTTCCTGGTACCACCACCACTTGACCCTGCTCTACTCTCCTCCTTCCTGGTACCACCACCACTTGACCCTGCTCTACTCTCCTCCTTCCTGGTACCACCACCACTTGACCCTGCTCTACTCTCTCCTCCTTCCTGGTACCACCACCACTTGACCCTGCTCTACTCTCTCCTCCCAGCCTCTGCCCCCTGAGTCCTAGTAGGCTGGACAACAGAACAAGTCAAAATTCACTGAAGGCTGTAAAGCGGCCAAAGAACATTGGCTGAGCTGGAACACTAGCGTGAGGCCAAAGCAAATGAATTGAAGCGAACCATCACTGAGCCTCTTCTGACTGGAATGATCCTTAGAATTCAATTTTCCCTAAATGGCACCAAAACATTTCTACCTTTTTATTTCACCACTACAATCTGTTCTTAGGACGAAACAGAAAAAATAAGTAATAAATAACAACTGGTGTGAAAGTAAACATCCACACCTCGATGGTGCCAAGTGTGCTTATGTCTGCATTACCAGGAAGTAGGAAAAAATGCTAATTTATGACTTTTTCTGGTCTAGCGATCGATGACAGCAGAGTACGCTGCCAAACCTTATGTCACAAGAAAGAGGAGATTATCCTGATTAAAATGGTGTAGAACTTTGAACCATTAAAAATTAATACATATATTTGACATAATTGGTGAAATAGACAGACATGTCCCTATTTCCCCAAAACAATGGCAGTCTGAAAGTTCTAAGAGCAGTCATTTATTTAACCAGTTTACAATTTATCTACGACCATTTGCCTTTTTGTGGATTGTTTACATTTAGTTTACATGTGAGTCATTTAGCAGACGCTGTTAATCTAGCGAATTAAGGTGGCTGGTTCGAATCCCCGAGCCAACTAGGTGACAAATCTGTACCCTTGTACATCGACAGAAGGCACTTAACCCTAGTCGTTCTGGATAAGAGCGTCTGCTAAATTACTCACATGTAAATGTAAACTAGGCCTCTGTGAAAGCGTGGCAATAACATATTAACTTTACATTATTCACAGACAGACTCCTCTGAAGGCAGGCTGTAACACTCTGGCTCTATGGACGTTTATATTGAGCCAGGGTTGTTCATTTTCTTGTGTTTGGGTGTATTTCATTTGGTGGTGTTGGGGATGGGTGAGTTTCATTTTGTTTGTGTCATGTGGTGATTGGTCGATGACTCCCAATCAGAGGTAACGAGTGTCAGCTGTCGGCTCGTTATCTCTGATTGGGAGCCTATATATTCTGTGTGTTTTCTCCTTTGTTTTGTGGGTTATTGTTTCCGTGTTGCTGTTAGTTTGTATCAGTATTTTGAACTTCACGTATCGTCATTTGTTGTTTTCTTCGTGGTTGCTTTAAATAATAAAGTCATCATGTTCACTCTTAACGCTGCGCATTGGTCCGCTCCTTCTGACGATCGTGACAGAATAACCCACCACAAAAGGACCAAGCAAGCGTAACAAGCGGCAACAGGACCTACCTACACAGGGGTTATGGGCGCCTCCTAAGGTCGGGACATGGGAAGAGTTATTGGACGGAAAGGATCCTTGGGCACAACCGGGAGAATATCGCCTCCCTCGTGAAGAGCTGGAGGCAGCCAAAGCCGAGAGGAGGTGGTACGAGGAGGCAGCGCAGGCGAGGCTGGAAGCCCGTGGAAGAGAGGCAACCCCAAGAAATTTTTGGGGGGCACATGGCTTGGCAGCTGGGCAGCAGGGAGGCTGCCACAGGGAGAAAAGGAGAGAAGGCTAACGAGTACGGGAGCCATTGGCGAGTGGAAGGAGGAAGTTGTTGTGGCACGGCATGAGAGACTGAAGTGTGTTCCCAGTCTGGTCCGGTCCGTTCTTGATCCCCAGTTAAGGCCAGTGGTGGGTGTTCCCGGTACGGACCGGTCTGTTCCTACTCCACGCACCAGGTCCACGATGTGCGTCGCCAGCCGGCCAGAGTCTGCCGTCTGCCCTAGGGCGTCTGAACTGCCCGTCTGCCAAGCGCTGCATAAGCCGCCCGTCTGTACTGAGCCTGCAAAGCCGTCCGTCTGCCATGAGCCTTCAGAGCCGTCCGCCAGACAGAATCATACACCTGCTATGGAATCAGCAGGAGCCGACGCAGCCTATGCTGGACTGGAGGCTCGGGTTCGTGACCGGCAGGAGCGGCTCATGCGGATGGGAGCCGTCCTGCTGGAGGTGATGACTGCAATCCGAGGCTGGGGTCCGCCTCCACCGCTAGCCGCCCAGCCAGCACCATCAGCCAGCCATGAGCAGCCAGATCCGTCAGCCAGCCATGAGCAGCCAGATCCGTCCAGCCAGCCAGGGGCAGCCAGATCCGTCAGCCAGCCATGAGCAGCCAGATCCGTCCAGCCAGCCACGAGCAGCCAGACCCGTCAGCCAGCCATGAGCAGCCAGACCCGTCAGCCAGCCATGAGCAGCCAGATCCGTCAGCCAGCCATGAGCAGCCAGATCCGTCAGCCAGCCATGAGCAGCCAGATCCGTCAGCCAGCCATGAGCAGCCAGATCCGTCAGCCAGCCATGAGCAGCCAGATCCGTCAGCCAGCCATGAGCAGCCAGATCCGTCCAGCCAGCCATGAGCAGCCAGATCCGTCAGCCGCCACGAGCAGCCAGATCCGTCAGCCAGCCGCCAGAGCAGCCAGATCCGTCAGCCAGCCACGAGCAGCCAGATCCGTCAGCCAGCCGCGAGCAGCCAGATCCGTCAGCCAGCCAGGATCCGCCAGAGCCGTCCAGCCAGGATCCGCCAGAGCCGTCCAGCCAGGGTCCGCCAGGCCGTCCAGCCGGGGTCCGCCAGAGCCGTCCAGCCTGGATCCGCCAGAGCCGTCCCGCGGGGATCCGCCAGAGCCGTCCAGCCAGGATCCGCCAGAGCCGTCTAGCCGGGATCCGCCAGAGCCGTCCAGCCAGGATCCGCCAGAGCCGTCCAGCCAGGATCCGCCAGAGCCGTCCGCCAGGATCCGCCAGAGCCGTCCCGCCAGGATCCGCCAGAGCCGTCCAGCCAGGATCCGCCAGAGCCGTCCAGCCAGGATCCGCCAGAGCCGTCCCAGCCAGGATCCGCCAGAGCCGTCCAGCCAGGATCCGCCAGAGCCGTCCAGCCAGGATCCGCCAGAGCCGTCCCGCCAGGATCCGCCAGAGCCGTCCAGCCAGGATCCGCCAGAGCCGTCCAGCCAGGATCCGCCAGAGCCGTCCAGCCAGGGGATCCCCAGAGCCGTCTAGCCAGGATCCGCCAGAGCCGTCCCAGCCAGGATCCGCCAGAGCCGTCCAGCCAGGATCCGCCAGAGCCGTCCAGCCTGGATCCGCCAGAGCCGTCCCGCCAGGATCCGCCAGAGCCGTCCCGCCAGGATCCGCCAGAGCCGTCCCGCCAGGATCCGCCAGAGCCGTCCCGCCAGGATCCGCCCAGAGCCGTCCCCGCCAGGATCCGCCAGAGCCAGCCAGCCAGGATCCGCCATCTAGTCAGGTGATGCCCCTTAGCCGGTGCTGCCCTTTGGCCGGTGCTGCCCCTTAGTCGGTGCTGCCCCCTGAGTCGGTGCCGCCCTTAGCCCAGTGCTGCCCCGTAGTCCGGTACTGCCCCTTAGCCCGGTGCTGCCCCTTAGGCCGATGCTGCCCCTTAGTCCGGGGTTGCCCCTTAGTCCAGGTGGGGTTAGGTGGAGGGTGGTCATTGGGAGGAGGCTACCGAAGCAGGTTGTGACTGTGGTGGGGTGGGGATCACGACCGGGGGCCAGAGCCGCCACCATGGACAGACGCCCACCCAGACCCTCCCTGTCCTGATGTTGGTGCGCCCGGAGTTCGCACCTTTAGGGGGGGTACTGTAACACTCTGGCTCTATGGACGTTATATTGAGCCAGGGTTGTTCATTTTCTTGTGTTTGGGTGTATTTCATTTGGTGGTGTTGGGGATGGGTGAGTTTCATTTTGTTTGTGTCATGTGGTGATTGGTCGATGACTCCCAATCAGAGGTAGCGAGTGTCAGCTGTCGGCTCGTTATCTCTGATTGGGAGCCTATATATTCTGTGTGTTTTTCTCCTTTGTTTTGTGGGTTATTGTTTCCGTGTTGCTGTTAGTTTGTATCAGTATTTTGAACTTCCGTATCGTCATTTGTTGTTTTCTTCGTGGTTGCTTTAAATAATAAAGTCATCATGTTCACTCGCAACGCTGCGCATTGGTCCGCTCCTTCTGACGATCGTGACACAGGCAGGCAGCACACTCCTGAAAACTAACTGCTCAGCAAAGCAAAGGCTCTTTTGAGAGCTACCAGATTTATATAAAAAAAGCTCATTTTCAGTGTGTGTCCAGTGTCTGTGTATATGTTAAGGGGTGTTACTTTGGCAGATAATGTCACCCATCTAAATATATATATTATTTTTTAGATAATTAACTAAATTTATGGTGTTTTTTTGGTTTATGTCAGTTTCATTGTTTGTTGTGCTATGAATTGTTATTTTATGGTTGTAAGTGATGAAATGAACTAGAACATTTTATATTTAGCAATTTTGAGTAATTACTACTTTAGTAAGGATACACTTAGTAAGGATATACACTTTATTCAGTACTACTGCAGTTGCTAAATAATTCCAATAGATGGCAGCATAAGACCACGAATGACATTTCAGAAGATTAGTTTAGTTCTCTCCCTGGATACACCACCACTCCCCCTCACAGGAAAACTCCTGCCTGAGCTTTTTACTGTCCCTTTCCACACTGCTAACGCAAGAGGAAGGACTGAAAACACATTACTGTGAAGTAATATAATGATGATTCATGTTTATTATTACCTGTTTTTATGCTCATGTTTTAAAATTAGACCTCATTACTATAACGATTATCAAAAAGCGTGAACATTAATTCAGTCACCTCTGGTCGACAAAAAATTATTTTTCTAGTACATTCATTGTCAAATTAATCAACCAGCACAGAGCCACTCTGCCTTCTCGAACAAGTAGCCAACTCAACAAGCCCCGCAAAAGCTTGTGCCGTCAGCGGCAGCGACACTCTGCCTTCTAGCACAAGTGAGGGGCATGTTGAGGTACATTTTCTAACCGCGATGGTTGCATGATTTATTGGTGGGCTGGAATATATGAGATATTAAGATGATGTCATAATGCATGTTTACTAGGGTTGAGGTTAGCGCATCTGACTAGTGATTATTTGGCGGGGTTCAATACCTGCTAGAGTTAATATTTTGTTGCTCTCCCAAAAGCAACACAGGCCTAATCCGAGATATATAGCTAACTGTAAAGTAATGAGTGACCTTTTTAGAAAATCATAGGACATAGTCTTTGGTTGCATGCTATTTTATGCTTGTAGCCTATAACTGATGCTTTGTGGTCTTATGCAGCCATCTATTGGAAATATTTAGCAATTAAAAGTTATTAATTCACGTAAAGACATTGGTGAGGCAGCTGAGAAATAAAGTTTATTTTTCTTATTAATTCCGGAGATCAGTCTCAAACCTGCCCCACCTATGACATGCCAATTGCTGGACTTTCACATAGAGGTTACTAGGTCACACCCAGTTCAAACCACATTTAAAAAATAAAACAAATGTGTTGTTTATCAAGTGTTCTGCCTTGCAATAATACCTATAATAAAATGACTAATAAAGCAAAAAGTTAGTTTTTTTTAAATATATATATATATATATATATAAAATAAATGCTATTTAGTACTATAATGGTATTTACTAACGTAAAATTATTACTAAAATAAGTTCTCAACGTGTTCTAGGCTACCCTACCCTAGAATTAGGGTTAGGGGTTAGAGTTAAGGCTAAAATAGGTTATAAGTAGGGTTAGAGTTTCTGTATAGCACTTTGTGACATCTGCTGATGTAAAAAGGACTTTATAAACACATTTGATTGATTGATTGTTAGGTTTAGGGTATTTAAAGCAACACAAAATGAATAGGTTTATAGCTCTCTTGCTCCTTCCTGTGGCCTTCTGTGGGTACTACATACCTCATTCACTACACTTGCTAGGCTCATAATCTGAGGTAGCAACTGATCTATAAATCAATGAGCTACACCTATCCATTTAGTTTACAACTCAGTGAACCTGCGCAGCATTCGCTCAATTTGATGCCTACTAACAAATAAATTACCCAGCAACAATTTAGAAACAATAAATCGTACAATTATTTTGTAAAAATGTATTTATTCATTTATTTCTTAATTAAGACAATGTCTGGCTGTTTAAATCGGCCACATCTTGAAAAAGGAGGACAGGGACATGCGTTCTGTTTAGGTTTTACACCTTTTTCTGAAAAAAATATGGTTAACCATCGCTAGCACTGTGGGTCACCACAAGGTGTACCCAGGTGAACAGTGAGTTTGCTCACCAAGTAGTCATAACCTTGTTAATAATAAGTTACCTGAGGTAAAGCTACAATGTTAATTGGGCTGGTCTCATTACCAACAATAGTGAAGCTGGCATTGTGACGCAGAACAATGGGCTGGGAATAGAACTTTCATTAGGCGAGTTGGTGCCACAGAGCTCAATACAACTAATAGGAGCTGGCAGGGTGAAACATGCCCTATTATTTCTAAACTACGGCAAGCATCTGGGACATATGGTAATATTATGAAACTGGGCTCCATGGCGGATATATTTAAGTAGTTTATCAGAAAAAGGCGTTCAAAATGTATTGTGTCCAGCCTAGTCCTAGCCCCCGCTGCCGGCTGGTCGCGCTTGTCTGCACTAACATTATGCCCTACATCCCCACACTAGAAACACCCAAAACTATCTGTGCTAGCAAACCCTGTGATCCACCCCTCCCCTGTGTAACCTTGAAGTTTGTTAAGAAACAAACACTTGTCTACGAAAAGAGACATGTTTAACGGATTCCGCTTGGCACCCAGCCGAGAGCACACGAAAACCACTTGCAAATTTACCAAAACTAACCAACTACTTGCGGTCTGTTCGTAAGTAATAAACGGAGGCAGATTAGCCACCACAACTCTTATCGAAAGAGGCGAAATCTGCACCAACACACCCCTCACAAAAATCCCACTCGCAACAAGACAAACCTTTTTCATTAACACAACCACCGCCTTGTTCATTCTGGATGCAGAGTGCGGATGTTCTGCTCCAACCTGTTCGCCGACCATGAGCAAAACTTCCTCCACACCTTTCTCCGGGCAGCACCCGAGCGACAGCGTTTCTTCTCCACTTCGGTTGAGGCCATCACGCCGCCCTAACAAACTACCCCTACTCTCCCCTCAACTCTAAACGATAAACAGTGGAAACCAATAAACAAACCCTCCACCATAAGAAAATACATTCAGAAAATACGCAAGAACCAAAAGAAAAAATAATAGTAGCCCTCCTCACGAACCACAAAACTCTCACGCAACCAACTTCTTCTTCTATGATATAATGGCGGTCAACAAACCAACGTTAAAGGTGCATGCCGCCACGTACTGTGCTGGAGTGTGTGGTCAATCACGGTTTGCAACATTTCTAAATACTCCTACCTAACTCAGTACTTCTGAGAAAATAAAGAAGAGCCCTACTAACTTCTAATAGACCCTCCCCCCATCCCCAAAATCCCTTCCAAACCCCCCAACCTCAATGACCCTACACTTATAATCTTTCCGTCTCTTCAACATACTTACAACAATATAACAACACATGCTCCACCGTTTATTCAATACAGACAAAAGAATCTGAGAATACTATAATTCTACCAGGTTGTACATCCTCCACCCACTGGAGGGCAACTATTATCGCCAACAGTTCAACTGAGTATACTGACAGTTCATCTGTTAGTCTTCTCACATATCTGCACATCAAATTCCAGGAACGTAAACGCCTGCTCCTGTGAGCCCACTATCTGGGTCCTTGGATCCATCTGTGAAAAAGCAGTAAAAAGTATAAAAACTTATACCAATGTAATTGTCAACCAGTTTCACTATATCACTGACTTCTGACCAATCTTTCCTTTTCTCTACCAAGGTTAGATCAACAACAGGGTCTGGGAGTAACCATGGAGGAACATCCCCTATCACCACAGAAGGGCCAACCTCCAACTCCCTCAAACCACTCTCATCAGCAAGCTTTCCAACTGTCAACCAAAACCACTGCCTTGTCTACTAGTATATTCCCAACAGTCATCTAGAACAGTAGCAGTGGGATGCTCAACCTCACAACCTTTCAACCCAATAAGATAATGACAATTTTTTACGCTGTATATCCAAAGGCATCTCACCTGCCTCCACCAGTAAGGCACATACAGATGTTGATTTAAATGCACCAATACATATCCTTAAAGCTATATACTGGATTCTGTCCAGCTTCTGAAGCCAAGTCTTTACCTCTGTTCCATAAACTGTACACCAGTAATCAATTGTCGTCCTGATCAAAGCTCTATAAATATCCATCAACAATTGTCTGTCAGCACCCTATTCATAACCAGAGACCCACACAACCAACTACCATGAAAGTTAATGAATGAGAGAGACAGAGACATCGTTACAACACTGTACATAGCCTTAATATAACGGTTCTTCTTCTTTGGAGATTAACGGCGGTTGGCATCCAATATGTTGCGTTACCGCCCCCAACTGGACTATAATATAAATCCATTATACTTTGTGATACAAAATGGGAAAAGGGAAATTATAATAATACAAAAAAACACCCTTCCAACTAACCCTACACTCATTAAATACCCACTACCCCATTCCACTACTTTGACCCTATCTGCTCCTGCACCATGCCAACGGCCTGGGAGGACGGGACACCACCACTCAACACACCCTGTAACTCTTCTGAAGTCTAATCTTGTATGCCCAAATACTTCTCTGCAGCTGCCACCACAACATCTATTTTCTGTGATTTACGTTCCATTTCTGCGGTACAGTTGATAACCATTGCTATGAATGCTAAGAAGCTAACTTTACTGAAGCATATATCACTCGTTGGCCTATCCCCTGTGCTGGCACAGATCTCACTACTCACAGGGATCCTCTCAGGATCTCTCACCCTTGACCCATCCTCCTCTACTTTCTTCACTGCCTCAGCATACGACACCTTCTGCACTACTCTGACTCTAGCCACCTCAACCTGCCTCTCTCGCACCGGACACTTCCGATCCCCAGCAACATGGGCATCCCAACAGTTGACACACACAACTTTATCCACGAAACTACACAATCCTCTATCCCATGCCCTCCTGCACACTTCCCACATCTTGGAATCTCCCTCCTACAAACTGCTGCAACATGACCATAAACGTTGCACCTGAAACAGAGCAGTCGATTCACCACAAAGCTCTAACAGGATAACTGATATATCCTAACATGACTTTGTCGGGTAAAGACTCAAAACTCAAAAGGACTGACAGTGACTCCTCTGTTTCACCACGCTCAACACCGGGTCTGCACCAAACGGCGGGCATCACAAACACCAGGAATCTTCAACCTTAATTGCTCCACTCCTACACTTAACGCTACCCCAGAAATCACTCCTTTCAATGGTGCTCTGTTCCTAAGAGCAAAGCAAGAAACAAATCTTGACCAAAGTTGCGTGACACGGAGCGCCCACTCCCTCTGGTCAGAAGAAACACAAACAAATATCACAAGTCCACTACAGGTTACCTTCACTGATTCAACTGCACCCAACTCCTTTCCCACCCACCCTGAAACTACAAATGGATCTGCCAAAAGGTATGGATCCACTTTCTATAACAATGTAACTCCTACTGCACCAGATTCTTCTTTATCATGTCCATTGATGCCAGGCTCTGGTTCTGAGCTCTTCACCACACCTTCTACCTCACTTAACTCTCCCTCATTCATTTCCATTTCACCTCCAGAACTCAGTCTGGCGAATGGCTCACTCTGTTTGCACTTGAATTATAACATTTGAAAGTCTCTATTCCTTTGAACATTTTGTGAGTGCAATGTTATTTCACTTTTGTTTATTATCTATTTCACTTGCTTTGGCAATGTAAACATATGTTTCCCAGGCCAATAAAGCCATTTGAATTGATTTGAATTGAGAGAGAGAGAGAGAGAGAGAGAGAGAGAGAGAGAGAGAGAGAGAGAGAGAGAGAGAGAGAGAGAGAGAGAGAGAGAGAGAGAGAGAGAGAGAGAGAGAGAGAGAGAGAGAGAGAGGGCTCCATGTTAATGTATAGGGGACATGAGTCAGTCATGGTTACTCATGGTTATGTGATGAAGTAGCCCCGCCTGCGATTTCAAAATCAGGGTCGGCCGTAAGCCCAATAGGGAATGTCCTCTTGGTGTAACGGTCAAGCTGTTGCTTTCTCCCGCGGTAGACCTGGTTCATATCCCGTCGAGTTACATTAAGCAGTCTATTCTCTGAACAGAGTCTAGACAGCATGTTCCCAACAGTGAGGTCAGTGGGATTGGAGAGAGTCCCCTCTCCCTCTCCCTCTCTCTCTCTCCCTCTCTCCCTCTCTCTTGACTGGAGGAGAGAAGTGAAATGATGCCTCTCCTCTGGTCAACAATACTCACCTTGAGAGACTCCACAGCCTGTTGGAGCTCCTTCAGCTCCTTCTCTCTCTCCTGGAATCTCTGCTGGACCTTCTGCTGACTCATCCCCAGCTGCCTCTGTGAGAATCACTCTTCAATGAGCTACCAAGCTTTATTTGTCCACTTGATCAATAGTATAGTAATGGGACATAGGGCACATAGGGAGAAAGGTCTAAAATCTTGAGGAAGTCCCTTTACCATATGACATTTTCTATGTTGCTATGTTAATGATTATAGTTTTTATGGTAGGTGTACATGTATCAAGGGTTTGAGACTGAACTTTGAACTCCTAAAAGGGCATTCGAAATGATAATAGTGTTTGAGTTCAGAAAATGGTGATACATTGGGAGCAAACCCAATATACTCAAGGTTTGTGTTCATATTTGTTCTGCCGTGGATTGATTTCATTTGTATGATCTCATATTCAAACAGCCTTAGTTCCTAGTGTAATTATTATTTGTTTATTAGACAGTCATCAACAAGTAGTTCTGGTCTTACCTGTTTCTCAGTCCTCTCTGCTGCAGCTGACACTGTATCATGGCCTTTATGTTCATCCATTGTACACAGCATACAGATACACTGCTGATCGGTACGACAGTAAACCTCCAGCAGTTTGTCATGATGAGAGCAGATCTTCTCCTGTAGTTGTGCGGTGGCTTTGACCAGCTTGTGCTTCTTCAAAGCAGGAGATTCATAGTGAGATTGGAGGTGAATCTCACAGTAAGAGGCCAGACACACCAGACAGGACATGAGGGCTTTCTGCTTTCTGGTCCCAGTGCAGACATCACCGCCACATCTCCAGGTCCAGCATAGCACAGAGCAGGAGGGGGAGCAGCCTGGAGTCCTGTCTTCTTCAGTTTCTCCACCACTTCAGCCAACATGTTATTTTTCCTCAGATTAGGCCTTGGAGTGAAGGTCTCTCTGCACTGAGGACAGCTATAGACCCCTTTCAGAACATCCTGATCCCAGCAGCCCTCAATACAGCTCCTACAGTAACTGTGTCCACAGGGAATAACCACCGGCTCCTTCAGTAGATCCAGACAGACAGAACAACAGAACTGGTCCTGGTCCAGCAGAACTCCCCTGCTGAGCCATTTGGACGGTTGTTCACTCTCACACAGACAGACAACACAGAGACTCAGATCAGTTTCGTTTCCTCAGAAGAAAGTTTGTGGGACTTCCTGGTTCTGCCAGAAGGGTGGGGATAGAGGAGGGAGGGGTTGAGGGAGAGAGAGAGAGAGAGAGAGAGAGAGAGAGAGAGAGAGAGAGAGAGAGAGAGAGAGAGAGAGAGAGAGAGAGAGAGAGAGAGAGAGAGAGAGAGAGAGAGGGAACTGTCCACAATGTTAATAGAGACAAAGGTTTGTGTTCCTAGGTTAGGGCCCTTAATATGGGAATAAATTAAATAGAGTGGTTAGAATATATAAAGGATGACAGTTTCTATGAAGTACATATGTATAATGCTTTTAATGAATTGTGTAATGCCTTAAACTTATGTGCTATGACACTAACTATAAGCGTCCATAATAACTAATACGTTGTTGTAAAACTGTACAATGTGTTATAGATAATTAGCTACAATGGGGGAGGGGGGACTTGAAATGAATGCAATGTACTGTATGTGAAATGAATACTGTATGTATTGACTGATCATTGAGAATGATGTAACACTTTACATTACAGTGTGTTTATTGGTGTGTAATTATTCCTGTTAGTACAGTGGTGTAAAAGTACTGTGATGCCTCATTCTTACACTGTACTAGCAGCAGTAACCCTAGCCAGTAATAAGGCTACTGTAATGGAAAGTGTTACAGGAAATATAAAGGAAGGATTTATACATGTCATCTATGATATACTGTATGTAATGATATGTCTATGTCTTCTAGATGGTGTTCTATACTGTATGTAATGATATGTCTATGTCTTCTATATGGTGTTCTATACTGTATGTAATGATATGTCTATGTCTTCTATATGGTGTTCTATACTGTATGTAATGATATGTCTATGTCTTCTAGATGGTGTTCTATACTGTATGTAATGATATGTCTATGTCTTCTATATGGTGTTCTATACTGTATGTAATGATATGTCTATGTCTTCTAGATGGTGTTCTATACTGTATGTAATGATATGTCTATGTCTTCTATATGGTGTTCTATACTGTATGTAATGATATGTCTATGTCTTCTAGATGGTGTTCTATACTGTATGTAATGATATGTCTATGTCTTCTATATGGTGTTCTATACTGTATGTAATGATATGTCTATGTCTTCTATATGGTGTTCTATACCGTATGTAATGATATGTCTATGTCTTCTATATGGTGTTCTATACTGTATGTAATGATATGTCTATGTCTTCTATATGGTGTTCTATACTGTATGTAATGATATGTCTATGTCTTCTATATGGTGTTCTATGCTGTATGTAATGATATGTCTGTCTTCTATATGGTGTTCTATACTGTATGAATTCTGAGGATTTAAAATATGAATCTATAATCATGCTTCCCTTTCAATGTCAATGTGTATTTGTAACATTCTAACCCTGTTTACAATAGTGCTTTGACGAAGAAGCTTTCTCCAAAACGTGTCAGCAAGTAATATCACTGAAGGGAATTAATCTGCCGTCCTGCACCTTATTTTACAAACAGTGAGCACGAGAGGGTGGTGACCTGGGGGATCTGAGGTACTGGAATGCATAAAAAAAAAGTATATATCCTTTATAATAAAGCATTGCATTCATATCATCACATTTGCGTAGTGGCATAGAGCAGTAGAGTAGAGGCACTTACAGAAGTTGTACACATGGGGGACATTTTTAGTAGCATAATGGCCGAGAAAATGTTGGCCTTTTATAAACGCATTTCATGCAATTCTATGTCATTTTACATGACGAGACTTTGGTAGAGTATTTGTTAATACCACACAAATGATGGAAATGGCAGGCTACACTGACAAACTGAGAATCAGAGATCAATAAAACGACCTTGTCTTGAATCCATCAATAGCCGAGGCCTAGGTGTGTGGAGACACATATTGTAGGCTACAATATGAGGAGGAAATTATAGTCCTAAAAATGCTTTCCAGTTTCACTGACTCACCAAACGATGCACAGCTCCCTCACTGGGGATGGCCGATGCACTCGTGCCAAAAGCCTCTCTCTCTCTCTCTTTTGTAAAACAATATTTGGAAGTTGATCAAATATTTTGGTGGCCTACAGCATAGAGTCTAAATAAATGATGAAGTGCAACGCTTGAGAGATGAGAGTTCAGGCTCCTGTCTATCAGAGCAGAGAGGGAGAGAGATCATAGAAAGTGAATCTCATTCTAGTTACATTTGAAGTCGGAAGTTTACATACACCTTAGCCAAATACATTTAAACTCAGTTTATCAGAGCAGAGAGGGAGAGAGATCATAGAGAGTGAATGTCATTGTCACGACTGCTGCCCCAATCATCATCACAATTGTCTTGTCTTGTCAATCACACACACCTGGTTCCTATCCCCTAATTAGTCAGTGTATAAGTGTTCCCTCTACCCCCTTGTCCTTGTGGGGGATTGTTAATTGTGAGAGTAGTGTAGCTCGGTGGAGCTACTCATAACATTGTGTTGCCAGGATAGATTTCCCCCCTGTGCCTATGTATTATTGGATTCCGTTACAGTGTATTTGCCAGGGATGTTAGTTTGCCCTGTGCCTGTTTCGTTGATCGCTATTGGAGCGCATTTGTGTGTCAACGAAGGAATAAACTCTGTATTCGGTGATTACCCTCCTGCGCCTGCCTCCTTCCACCACACTCATCACAGTCATTCTAGTTATGTGCGAGATACAGGCGTGCTTCTCACACAGCCACCGTCACGTCGTCGGCCACGCGTTGGTCTCCAACATATACTATGCCCACATACTCTAGTGTAGCTGTGGGGCTTACAAGTCTGAATTTCTTACAGCCTAATTTTCAAGACATCAATGTACAGCAACATTTTTAGGTGTCACTGCAGAACACCCTCCATAAGACTCACATTTCATATACTCAGAGGTGGGGCTTACAATACTCACATTTCATATACTTTTCAAGACATCACTGTAGGACAAACATTTGATTTGATATCAGAATATACTTCAAATAAAATACATCAATGTATGCTACAGCAGAACACATATTATAGTATATAGGCCTCCTGCCTATCTGATAATATGAAGCGCATATTCAGATTAACTTCACAGTACACAACAAGTTTGTAAAGTTTACCAGAACCTCCCACAACACGGCCATTTCCTGGTGCGTCTTCTCCTCCCTATCTCTTGTTTTGCTCCTGGTGTCTGTGACACATCTGGGTCCTTTAGCAATCCATGACCTCACATAGGGGACTGGGTTGCATTTGGTCAGGGGTGGGCCAACAAGGTTCAGATAGAGTAGCCCTGATATGGTGGAGGTATGCAGAGAGGCGCGGGTTGAGGTGCAAATCAGATTCATTTGAGAAAATCCCCGCTGGCCTTCTGCACTGGAGATGGGGATGGTGCTGACCACCATCAACATCTCTTTAAGTCCATCTGCAGATGGGGATGGTGCTGACCTCCATCAACATCTCTTTAAGTCCATCTGGAGATGGGGATGGTGCTGACCACCATCAACATCTCTTTAAGTCCATCTGGAGATGAGGATGGTGCTGACCACCATCAACATCTCTTTAAGTCCATCTGGAGATGGGGATGGTGCTGACCTCCATCAACATCTCTTTAAGTCCATCTGGAAAGTCTCCTTTATCATTACCATCAGTGTCCCTGTACTGCCTGTAGGCCCGTATGACCGTACGTGGACTGCCAATGCCAAACCTCTATCACTGTTTCTCCATACAGTGCTCCTGAATCCTCTGGCCAGTATTGAGCATAAAGCACCTTCAGCTCCTCTATGAACTGGCTGTATCCTGTATTGTCCACTGGTGACTGCCCTGTGTGCAGTAATAACACCCTCACTTCCCTGGTGACTGCCCTGTGTGCAGTAATAACACCCTCACTTCCCTGGTCTGCCCTGTGTGCAGTAATTACACCCTCACTTCCCTGGTGACTGCCCTGGGTGCAGTAATTACACCCTCACTTCCCTGGTGACTGCCCTGTGTGCAGTAATTACACCCTCACTTCCCTGGTGACTGCCCTGTGTGCAGTAATTACACCCTCACATCCCTGGTGACTGCCCTGTGTGCAGTAATAACACCATCACTTCCCTGGTGACTGCCCTGTGTGCAGTAATTACACCCTCACTTCCCTGGTGACTGCCCTGTGTGCAGTAATAACACCTTCACTTCCCTGGTGACTGCCCTGTGTGCAGTAATTACACCCTCACTTCCCTGGTGACTGCCCTGTGTGCAGTAATAACACCCTCACTTCCCTGGTGACTGCCCTGTGTGCAGTAATTACACCCTCACTTCCCTGGTGACTGCCCTGTGTGCAGTAATAACACCTTCACTTCCCTGGTGACTGCCCTGTGTGCAGTAATTACACCCTCACTTCCCTGGTGACTGCCCTGTGTGCAGTAATAACACCCTCACTTCCCCTGGTGACTGCCCTGTGTGCAGTAATAACACCCTCACTTCCCTGGTGACTGCCCTGTGTGCAGTAATAACACCCTCACTTCCCTGGTGACTGCCTTGTGTGCAGTAATAACACCCTCACCTCCCTGGTGACTGCCCTGTGTGCAGTAATAACACCCTCACTTCCCTGGTGACTGCCCTGTGTGCAGTAATAACACCCTCACTTCCCTGGTGACTGCCCTGTGTGCAGTAATAACACCCTCACTTCCCTGGTGACTGCATTGTGTGCAGTAATAACACCCTCACTTCCCTGGTGACTGCCTTGTGTGCAGTAATAACACCATCACTTCCCTGGTGACTGCCCTGTGTGCAGTAATAACACCCTCACTTCCCTGGTGACTGCCCTGTGTGCAGTAATAACACCCTCACTTCCCTGGTGACTGCCCTGTGTGCAGTAATAACACCCTCACTTCCCTGGTGACTGCATTGTGTGCAGTAATAACACCCTCACTTCCCTGGTGACTGCCTTGTGTGCAGTAATAACACCCTCACTTCCCTGGTGACTGCCCTGTGTGCAGTAATAACACCCTCACCTCCCTGGTGACTGCCCTGTGTGCAGTAATTACACCCTCACTTCCCTGGTGACTTCCCAATGTGCAGTAATAACACCCTCACTCTCTTTTGGAGCTCGAGTGAAAATTCAGATAGTTGTTGAAGTGCATCACACATAAGACCTAGATTGTTAACAAACGTATGCGAGGATCTCCCCATGGCAAGGCCACTATAGCTGTGATGGTCACGCCGTCGCGGGAGGCATCCTCAGCTGCTGTGGTGAAGTGCTTGTGAAGAGCCTGGTAATTTCTCATTCTTTGGGCCTTGGTTTGGGCATGTTCAAAACCCTTTTTTCTGAGGGCTCTTTGTTGCTTTTTTACGTCGGAGGCAGAACATGTTACTGTACATTCCACCCACTCCTTTGCTAGTTTCAACCCTCCAGTCTTTTCCGGGCCCAAGCTCCCTACCTTTTTGCATGTTGTACAGGCCAGCTTTGAATATTGCTTGACAAGCCAGAGGTTATAAGTTTGCTTGGTCTTGAACTGAGCCTCCGTCCAAATTGCACCTGCTCCGGGCACTGCCCCTCCGTGCACTTCGTCGGTGGATGGACATATGTAGAAATAAGAGAGCAGGTCTGAAATCAGTGGGGAAGGATTTGTTAGGCTATGGTTCAACCCAGCACTCAGAGAAACAAACACGACAAAGGGAGTGGAAGAAACAAAAATATTTAATAAAAGTTAAAATTGTCTTAGTCCAAAAACAACTGAAGTAAAGGAACAGAGTGGGCTAGTCGGCTCCGGAGGAAGGAGAGGCTGAGGCAGGCAGGCAGGCAGGCAGGCAGGCAGGCCGACAGGCAGGAAGGCAGGCAGGTTGGGAGGTATGTCCGAAACTAAAGACAAAACAAATGACAGGTTAAGGAGAGTGGAGAGCCAGGCTGAAGACAAAGACAAAATAACTTTACTGGTGAGCCAAGTTACCGCTCTGGTAAGAACAACGATCTGGCGCCCGGTGGAGAGCCATGCCCCGGAATTAGTAGTGCAGGTTGATTAGAGAATAGGATGCAGCTGCGTAGGGCAGGAATCACTGGAAACAACCCGCAGCTGCACAGGAGAGGCAGATCCTGAGCACGCCCCTGATCCACTCCAGACACACCCACATAAAGGGGACAAACACACATACAGATACAACAGACACAGAGGGGACAAAACAAGGAGGAAGGGGAAACAGAAAAGGGAGAGACAAGCTGCCCACATAACAGTACCCCCCCTCAATGGTCGCCACCTGGCGACCCACCAGGCCTGTCAGGGTTGTCGTGATGGAAGTCCGTGATCAACTGAGGATCCAACACAAAAGCGCTTAGGGACCCAAGACCTCTCCTCTGGTCCATAACCTTCCCAATCGACTAGGTATTGGAGACCCCTACCCCGCCTCCGAGAGTCCAGTAGCCTACTGACGGTGTAGGCCGGATGGTCGACAATGAGACGAACAGGTGGAGGTGGAACAGCCGGGCGGACACAAAAGGCTGGAGGACACAGGTTTCAGTTGGGAAACGTGGAAAGTAGGGTGTATCTTCATGGCTGAAGGCAACTTCAAACGAACCGCAGCGGGGTTAATGATGGACTCCACCACAAACGGACCCAGGTACCGAGGAGACAGCTTGCGTGATTTGGTACGAAGAGGTACGTTCTTAGACGACAGCCAAACCTCTTGACCAGGATGAAACACAGGTGCGGGAGTCCTGCTCCTATCCGCTGTCATCTTGTTCCTGTCGGTGGTCCGAAGCAACGCTTCCCGAGCGTCGCGCCACACTCTCTGGCAGCGGCGGAGGTTCTCCTGAACCGAAGGAACAGCCAATTCCTTCTCCTGAGCAGGAAACAGAGGGGGTTGATAACCCATGGTAACTTCGAAGGGTGAAAGACCAGTGGCAGAGGTGGTGAGGGAGTTGTGGGCGTACTCTATCCAAGGCAGATGTTTGGCCCAGGATGATGGATGTTGAGCAGCCACACAACGAAGGGTTGCTTCGAGGTCTTGATTGGCTCTTTCTGTTTGACCGTTGGTCTGGGGATGAAACCCTGAGGACAGACTAACGGAAGCACCCAAAGCAGAACAGAAAACCTTCCAAACACGGGAAGTAAACTGTGGGCCTCTATCAGATACGATGTCCACAGGTATTCCATGGGGACGGAATACATGTTGGACTAGGAGGTCCGCTGTCTCACTGGCAGACGGTAATTTTGGTAATGCTATATAGTGAACAGATTTAGAGAATCTGTCCACAATGGTAAGTATAGTATCATTACCTTCAGACTTGGGTAGGCCGGTGACAAAATCCATGGCTATGTGGGACCAGGGACGGCTGGGAACTGGGAGGGGTAGCAGCAGCCCCGAAGGGGACTGATGGGAGGCTTTGCCCCGAGCACAGGTTGAACAGGCTGCCACAAAAGCCCGAACGTCAGTTTCCATTGAAGGCCACCAAAAATGTCTCCTAAGCAGCGTCAACGTGCGTCTCATCCCAGGGTGACCAGCAAAACGGGAGGTGTGAATCCACTGCAACACCTGAGACCGGACCGTCTCGGGAACAAAGAGTAGGTTGGGAGGTCCATCACCCGGTCCCGGGTCCGTGGCAAGTGCAGTCTTCACAAGAGACTCGATCTCCCACTGAACAGCCGCCACGGCGCATGAGGAAGGCAGGACTGCCTCAGGCTCGCTGGTCTCCGAAGGGTCAGCAAACTGGCGGGACAAAGCATCTGGTTTAACATTTCTTGACCCCCGGTCTGTATGTAAGAATAAAGTTAAACCTACTAAAAAACAGGGCCCATCTGGCTTGGCGTGAGTTGAGTCTCTTAGTGGCTTGGATGTAAGCCAGAGTTCTTGTGGTCTGTCCAGACCACAAACGGCAGTTCAGCTCCATCCAGCCAGTGCCGCCATTCTTCCAGTGCTAGCTTGACCGCCAGCAGTTCTCGGTTTCCAACGTCGTAATTCCGTTCTGTGGGTGACAATTTTTTGGAGAAAAAGCACAGGGGTGAAGCTTTTGGTCAGTGGGGGGAGCGCTGGGAGAGGACGGCTCCCACACCTGAGTCCGACGCGTCCACCTCCACAACAAACTGCAGAGAGGTATTGGGGTGTATCAACACAGGGGAGGTGGAAAACAGTTCCTTCAAAACCCCTACCGCCTGCTCCGCCTCAGGGGACCACAGAAAAGGGACTTTTGGGGATGTGAGTCTAGTAAGGGGTGCCACCACTTTACTAAAACCCTTAATGAACCTACGGTAGAAGTTAGCAAAGCCCAAAAATCGTTGAAGTTGCTTACGGGTGGTGGGTATGGGCCATTCCGTCACTGCCAAGATCTTCTCGGGGTCCGCCTTCACCTGCCCGCTCTCAATGATGAAACCAAGGAACGATGTAGACTGTTTGTGGAACTCACACTTCTCTGCTTTGACATACAGCTTGTTTTCCAAGAGCCGTTGAAGGACTTGACGGACGTGTGACTCATGCTCCTCGGGTGACTTGGAAAAAACAAGAATATCATCCAGGTATACAAAGACAAAACGGTTCAAAAAATCCCTAAGAACATCGTTCACCATAGCTTGGAAAACAGCAGGGGCGTTTGAGAGCCCAAAGGGCATGACCAAATACTCAAAATGTCCCAGTGGAGTGTTGAAAGCGGTTTTCCACTCATCTCCCTTACGGATCCGGACAAGGTGATAAGCGTTCCTGAGGTCGAGCTTGGAGAAAACTGTGGCGCCATGCAGAGGTTCAAAAGCAGAGTTGATGAGTGGAAGGGGATACTTGTTTTTAACAGTTATGTTGTTGTGATGCCACGAGAGGCTACACAGCTTCCAGCGGGATTGCCCAAGTAGTGCAAGGAGACCAGGTTCAACCAAAACAAGGATTTTATTCAAGGTCTTCGGCAACTAACGAAATTATAACACAATTCTCTTCTTCCCAGAGCCCACCCTCCAGACCGTGTCTCTTCCCTTCAAACCAACTCCAGCCCATCAGCCCCTCATTGGTTTCAGCTGCGTGGGAAGATTGGCCACAGAGGGTTGGAGTTCCCGACCATACCAGCAGATGGAGCCATAGCTGTCTGGGTTTGCAGCCATCTCAGGGGGATGTAACGTCCCTCCAGGACACAGCCTCTCGTGACATCACACATCCCCCTCCTCGGGACCGACGTCCTCGTCGGGTAAAGGCAGCGAAGAAGGCATCACGCCGGGCGAGGGCGTCCGCATTGCCGTGGTGCTTGCCAGCCTGCTCTCTCTTCAACTCCTCCACCTCTAGGACCAGGGACTCAGCCTCCTGTTGTCTCTCCCTGAGTTTCTTACTGAACGCATCAGCCTTGGTTTTAGCAGAGTTTAGCTTCTGTTGAGCAGCTTTCAGTTCCTTCTCTCTCTCTGCCTCCGCATTCTTCATCTTGTTCTCCAACACCTTGTACTTCTCCTCTGCCTTCTTCTGGACCTCCTTACTACTGCGCAGGGTCTCCTCACACTCCTCGATGGTCCTGCGCAGCCTCTCCAGCTCCTCCCTGTTGCTTAGGGAAGGAGCTCTGTTGGGAGTTTAGCCTGGAGGATATCTAACTCTTCTGTCTTCATGTCTAACTGTTGCTTTAACAAACGATACCTCTCAGCGGTCCCCTTCAGACCAGACAGTTCTTTGTCCAGATTCTGTAGCTCCGTCTCTGTGTCGGTCTGGGCACCTGCCATCCCTATCAGAGCCCGGGCGGGAGTGAGTAACTCAGAGGATTTCACCGGAGCCTTCCCAGGATGAGTCTTGCCTCTCCGTTTCCGAGGTACTCGGGTTATCCTCTCCTGAGACTCTCTCCAGAGTGGGTAAAAGGCTGGGCAGTCTCGTCCAATTAGGACAGGGACGGGGAGGGAATCAACCACCCCCGCCGTCGTGTGTATGGTTCCCCGTGTGCTGGTCATTGTAAGTTCAGTAATGGGGTATTCTCTGGTGTCCCCATGGACACAGGAAACTGGGAGGACTTTCCCGGGGGTCAGACACGTTGGGCCCACCAAATCCTTACGCACCAGGGTGGCCCGGCTACCAGAATCCAGTAAGGCCTCCACATCATGGTGATTCACAGTTACCGGGCAGGTGGGGGGTCGATCTGGGCCGCCATCTACGACTCCCAAGAGCGAGGCAAAACGGTGTGTGGGTGCTGAGCTGGAGGACTCCGCAGTGGGCATAGGTTCATCGGCTGGTTTCCCACACTGCCAGGAGATATGTCCCATCTCCCCACACCGGTAACACTGTCGAGTTTCCCCCTCCTGGTGTACTCTTCTTGGACCCGCCTGGTTTCTGGCTCCCCCTGGAGCCGGGATAAGTCCTGACGTGGCTGGGTTCGAGACCTTGGGGTCCTTTGGACGGGTCCTTCCCATTTGTGGTGGGGCCGCACTCCTGGGGTCTTTTCGGGAAGCATTCAGCATCTCCGCTGTGGCCTGGTACTTTTCCACAGCTTCCACGGTCAGATCAGCCGTGGTCAAGGCCTGTTGACTGATGAACCGTTTTGCCTCATAAGGCAGGGCGCGTGAGGTAACGATCCACCACAACGGCCTCCACTACCGCCGCTGCTGTATTCCTCTGCGGATCCAGCCATTTCCTTGCGATTCGGACAAGTTCATGCATCTGCGCCCGAGGAGGTTGGTCTGGTTGGAAGGTCCAACTGTGAAAGCGCTGGGCCATACCAAATTTTGTGAGTCCATATCTGCTGAGGATCTCAGACTTCAGGGCATCATAGTCAGTAACCTGGTCAGGGCCCAGGTCCCGGACAGCATTCAGCGCTTCCCCGGTTAGGAAGGGGGCTAACAGACCAACCCACTGTTGCTTGGGCCAGGCTTCCCTAGTGGCCGTGGCCTCAAATGCATGCAGGTATGCCTCAATGTCATCGGTAGCTCCCATCTTAGATATAAAGTCACTTGCCTTTATTGGGCGGGTATTTTGGACCACCCTCTGTCTCTGCAACTGCAATTCCTCTGCCTTCAGAAGGTTGGCTTTCTTTTGCTCCTCCAAGAGAGCCACGTTTGCTTGCATCTGGGCTTTCAATATGTCCTCCATATCAGTCGACGGGGAGCCTACGGCCAACTTGGAAAACTGGGTGATCAAACCTTCGGTATCCTCCTCTGACATGCACTATTAACGCTTGAGCTTGCCCGTATTCTCCACCATCTGTGATGCCACGAGAGGCTACACAGCTTCCAGCGGGATTGCCCAAGTAGTGCAAGGAGACCAGGTTCAACCAAAACAAGGATTTTATTCAAGGTCTTCGGCAACTAACGAAATTATAACACAATTCTCTTCTTCCCAGAGCCCACCCTCCAGACCGTGTCTCTTCCCTTCCCAAACCAACTCCAGCCCATCAGCCCCTCATTGGTTTCAGCTGCGTGGGAAGATTGGCCACAGAGGGTTGGAGTTCCCGACCATACCAGCAGATGGAGCCATAGCTGTCTGGGTTTGCAGCCATCTCAGGGGGATGTAACGTCCCTCCAGGACACAGCCTCTCGTGACATCACATTGTTTAAACCCCTGAAATCGATACAGGGGCGTAACGACTTGTCCTTCTTTTCCACGAAAAAGAAACCTGCACCCAAAGGAGACGACGAGGGACGGATTATGCCCGAGACCAGAGAATCACCAATGTACTGCTCCATTGCCTCTCTTTCCGGTCGGGACAGATTGTATAAGCGACTAGAGGGCAAGGGAGCACCAGGAAGCAGTTCAATAGGGCAATCATAAGGCCTATGTGGTGGTAGAGACAGAGCCTTGTCCTTACTGAAAACCTCCGCTAAGTCATGGTATTCTTTGGGGACAGATGACAGATCAAGAGGAGCTGAGGGATGAGTTGGGTTACACTTAGTGGGGGGAACCGCTGACCTAAGGCACTCTGAATGGCAGTTAGTGCTCCAACTGAGAATGGTGTGACGTGTCCAATCAATTTGTGGGTTGTGAAGAGCCAACCAGGGGAAGCCAAGGATTAGGGAGGTAGCTGAGCCAGACATAACTCTTAGCTGAATGCTTTCACAATGATTGCCAGAAATCACTAGGGAAACGGGGGTGGTTTGATGAGTTATCTCCGCGAGGAGGCGCCCATCAAGGGCTGTGACCCGAATGGGGGTAGGTAGTGGCTCCATGGGGATACGAGCTTGTGTAACGAACTGGTGGCTAATAAAGTTGTCTTCTGCACCTGAGTCTATGAGAGCTGAGAGTGGCAGGGAATGACTCTGGAAACGTAAGGTTACAGGTACTTGTAATCGGGGAATGATGGGTTCAGGATCTAACTCTGGGCTCGCCAGTAGACCCACCGTTACGAGCGAGCCTTGTCTTTTGGCCGCTTAGGGCATGTAGCCAGAATGTGTGTGGCGTCTCCACAGTACAGGCACTCACCCGCCTGGAGGCGCCGTTGCCGTTCTGCTGGAGGTAGTCGAGCTCGACCCACTTGCATAGGTTCCTCCTCTGTGCTCGGGATGGAATCAGGAATAAGAAGCTGCCGGCTCCGGGAGGCGAGACTCGAGTGGTTGAAGGCTGGGGAACTTCGTCCTCCTAGATGCGGCCGACCGCCTCTCTCCCGACGCCTCTCCCGCAACCGGTTGTCTAGCTTAATGGACAGGGAAACGAGAGAATGTAAATCATGTGGCTCGTCACGAGCAGCCAGTTCATCCTTAATGGCTTCATTCAAACCGTTTAGAAATGCTCCTTGAAGTGCCACATTGTTCCACTTGGAGTCCGCTGCCAAAGTCCAGAACTCAATAGAGTACTCAGCCACACTGTTAGAACCCTGCCTCAAATTAAAAAGTATCTTGGAGGAATTACCCACATGGTCAGGATGGTCAAAAACAGTCTTCAATTTAGCAGAAAAATCAGCGAAAGTCAATCCAGTCAAAGTTTGATTTGAGCACACAGCCTCAGCCCAAACCAGAGCTCTCCCTCTTAACAGCCCCAGAACATAATGTACCTTAGAGGAATCAGTAGAAAATGACAGTGGTCTCTGCCGAAAAATCAAGTCACACTGAAGCAAAAATCCCCGGCACTTGTCCAATTCTCCATTGAACGGTTCAGGCGACGTGACAGGGGGTTCCCGATGGAACGAAGCCTGCATCATGTCCGAGGAACCAACTTGGGGTGCATCAAACTGGGGGTCAGAGAGAGATGGAGAACTGATAACAGACAATTTAGAGACTTGTGTAGTTAACTGAGTCACCTGGTTCAGCAGTTGATGATTATTTTCCAAAAGAGTCCGAATCAGTTGGTCATGCTGTCCTAGCAACGTTCCTTGAGCCTGGATAGCTTGTTGGAAGCTGTCTTCGTTTGCCCCGTGCTGTCTCTCGTTGGGTCCATGGCCAGATCGTTCTGTTAGGCTATGGTTCAACCCAGCACTCAGAGAAACAAACACGACAAAGGGAGTGGAAGAAACAAAAATATTTAATAAAAGTTAAAATTGTCTTAGTCCAAAAACAACTGAAGTAAAGGAACAGAGTGGGCTAGTCGGCTCCGGAGGAAGGAGAGGCTGAGGCAGGCAGGCAGGCAGGCAGGCAGGCCGACAGGCAGGAAGGCAGGCAGGTTGGGAGGTATGTCCGAAACTAAAGACAAAACAAATGACAGGTTAAGGAGAGTGGAGAGCCAGGCTGAAGACAAAGACAAAATAACTTTACTGGTGAGCCAAGTTACCGCTCTGGTAAGAACAACGATCTGGCGCCGGTGGAGAGCCATGCCCCGGAATTAGTAGTGCAGGTTGATTAGAGAATAGGATGCAGCTGCGTAGGCAGGAATCACTGGAAACAACCCGCAGCTGCACAGGGAGAGGCAGATCCTGAGCACGCCCCCTGATCCACTCCAGACACACCCACATAAAGGGGACAAACACACATACAGATACAACAGACACAGAGGGGACAAAACAAGGAGGAAGGGAAACAGAAAAGGGAGAGACAAGCTGCCCACATAACAGGATTAGGATGACTCCACAGAAGGATCACCACACTTTTACATGATGGTTTTTCTGGGAGGCTGGAGAAATAACCAGGAGGCAACTTGATTTAACTCTGATCGCTTTTTTAAATGTTTACAGTGCAAACAGTGAACAAATTGTATAAATAATGCAGCGTGAGGTACTGGAGCCGGGCAAATAGGTGCTGGAACAAATGAGGTCAAATCTGAGAGGTGCCAGATCCGGCTCAAATTAAACACTGGAACCCAGGTCTGGAGTGTATGACGTTGGTGTATTGGTACTGAATATACACGAGATGGAGACAAGACTGATTGGAACAGAACCAGTGAGACCCAGACCAAGACTCAACCACTAGAGACCTCTAGACCCATGTGTCCAACCTGTAAGGAGACCTAGACCAGTTTAAATGTGTCTCACCTGTAAGGAGACCTAGACCAGTTTAAATGTGGACAAATGAGCCCCAGAGTGTGAACATTAATGCTAGTGTGATGATGATGCTGTCAGTACAGCATAGTGTGGTGAGTTTCAGAGTTGGTCATTAGTCCTCATAGGGGATGGTTTCATTCTATGGAGTAGCAGTGATCTTCATGACATTGTGCATGTTTTAGATCAAATCCATTGCAGTCAATAATAATATGCCATTTAGCAGACGCTTTTATCCAAAGCGACTTACAGTCATGCGTGTATAAATTTTTTGTGTATGGGTGGTCCCGGGGATCGAACCCACTACCTTGGCGTTACAAGCGCTGTACTCTACCAGCTGAGCTACAGAGGACCACAGACTCAACTGCACAGACTCACTAATCTAAAAATCCACTTGCATCTCAAATATTGACTCACTAAGTGGTCCAGATCAGTGATTCTGCGCCTCTCCTTGATCAGACTGATCCCCTCCAACACACTGATGCCTGTTTCTCACTATAGAGCCGATTCAAGCCAAGCAGGGCCAAACTGGGCTGGCTAACACTACAGAGCTGAGTCAAGCAGGGCCAAACTGGGCTGGCTAACACTACAGAGCTGAGTCAAGCAGGGCCAAACTGGGCTGGCTAACACTACAGAGCTGAGTCAAGCAGGGCCAAACTGGGCTGGCTAACACTACAGAGCTGAGCCAAGCAGGGTCAAACTGGATTGCTAACACTACAGAGCTGAGTCAAGCAGGGCCAAACTGGGCTGGCTAACACTACAGAGCTGAGTCAAGCCAAGCAGGGCCAAACTGGGCTGGCTAACACTACAGAGCTGAGTCAAGCAGGGCCAAACTGGGCTGGCTAACGCTACAGAGCTGAGTCAAGCAGGGCCAAACTGGGCTGGCTAACACTACAGAGCTGAGTCAAGCAGGGCCAAACTGGGCTGGCTAACACTACAGAGCTGAGTCAAGCAGGGCCAAACTGGGCTGGCTAACACTACAGAGCTGAGTCAAGCAGGGCCACACTGGGCTGGCTAACACTACAGAGCTGAGTCAAGCCAAGCAGGGCCAAACTGGGCTGGCTAACACTACAGAGCTGAGTCAAGCCAAGCAGGGCCAAACTGGGCTGGCTAACACTACAGAGCTGAGTCAAGCCAAGCAGGGCCAAACTGGGCTGGCTAACACTACAGAGCTGAGTCAAGCCAAGCAGGGCCAAACTGGGCTGGCTAACACTACAGAGCTGAGTCAAGCAGGGCCAAACTGGGCTGGCTAACACTACAGAGCTGAGTCAAGCAGGGCCAAACTGGGCTGACTAACACTACAGAGCTGAGCCAAGCAGGGCCAAACTGGGCTGGCTAACACTACAGAGCTGAGTCAAGCAGGGCCAAACTGGGCTGGTTAACACTACAGAGCTGAGTCAAGCAGGGCCAAACTGGGCTGGCTAACACTACAGAGCTGAGTCAAGCAGGGCCAAACTGGGCTGGCTAACACTACAGAGCTGAGTCAAGCAGGGCCAAACTGGGCTGGCTAACACTACAGAGCTGAGTCAAGCAGGGCCAAACTGGGCTGGCTAACACTACAGAGCTGAGTCAAGCAGGGCCAAACTGGGCTGGCTAACACTACAGAGCTGAGTCAAGCAGGGCCAAACTGGGCTGGCTAACACTATAGAGCTGAGTCAAGAAGTGCCAAACTGGGCTAGCTAACACTACAGAGCTGAGTCAAGCAGGGCCAAACTGGGCTGGCTAACGCTACAGAGCTGAGTCAAGCAGGGCCAAACTGGGCTGGCTAACACTACAGAGCTGAGTCAAGTAGGGCCAAACTGGGCTGGCTAACACCATAGAGCTGAGTCAAGCCAAGCAGGGCCAAACTGGGCTGGCTAACACTACAGAGCTGAGTCAAGCCAAGCAGGGCCAAACTGGGCTGGCTAACACTACAGAGCTGAGTCAAGCAGGGCCAAACTGGGCTGGCTAACACTACAGAGCTGAGTCAAGCAGGGCCAAACTGGGCTGGCTAACACTACAGAGCTGAGCCAAGCAGGGCCAAACTGGGCTGGCTAACACTACAGAGCTGAGTCAAGCAGGGCCAAACTGGGCTGGCTAACACTACAGAGCTGAGCCAAGCAGGGCCAAACTGGGCTGGCTAACACTACAGAGCTGAGTCAAGCAGGGCCAAACTGGGCTGGCTAACACTACAGAGCTGAGTCAAGCAGGGCCAAACTGGGCTGGCTAACACTACAGAGCTGAGTCAAGCAGGGCCAAACTGGGCTGGCTAACACTACAGAGCTGAGTCAAGCAGGGCCAAACTGGGCTGGCTAACACTACAGAGCTGAGTCAAGCAGGGCCAAACTGGGCTGGCTAACACTACAGAGCTGAGTCAAGCAGGGCCAAACTGGGCTGGCTAACACTACAGAGCTGAGTCAAGCAGTGCCAAACTGGGCTGGCTAACACTACAGAGCTGAGTCAAGCAGGGCCAAACTGGGCTGGCTAACGCTACAGAGCTGAGTCAAGCAGGGCCAAACTGGGCTGGCTAACACTACAGAGCTGAGTCAAGTAGGGCCAAACTGGGCTGGCTAACACCATAGAGCTGAGTCAAGCCAAGCAGGGCCAAACTGGGCTGGCTAACACTACAGAGCTGAGTCAAGCCAAGTTCTGGAACCATCCTTGAAAGGACAATGTGTAAAGAAAATATCCCAGCCAGTACAGTCCAGTAGTGGTCAGCTCTGTTGTGTGAATCTTGTTTCTCCATACCTCTAAATGCCATCTTTCTAGATGGTGCCACTTTCAAATAAAATAAAATAAAATGTAATTACATTTGTCACATGCACCGAATACAACAGGTGTAGACCTTACCGTGAAATGCTTACTTACAAACCCTTAACCAACAATGCTGTTCAAGAAATAGAGTTAAGAAAATATTTACGAACTAAACTCAATTAAAAAAAACAAATCAAATCAAAAAGTAACACAATAAAATGACATAACAATAATGAGGCTATATACAGGGGGTCATTCTTGAGGTGGAGTAGCTCTGCCAGGCAATGTGTGGGGGTACAGGTTAGTTGAGGTCATTTGTAAAGTGACTATGCATAGATAAACAGCAAGTAGCAGCAGTGTAAAATCAAAAAGGGGGGTCAATGTAAATAGTCCGGGTGGCCATTTCATTAATTATTCCCCCATTCGTTTGGGATTGAGACCTGCAGTCATCTTGATTTAAGACCACTTTTGAGAAGTGTTCCACAGGCAGTAAATCTATTGTAGAATAAATGGAACCTGGATGCATTTCATTCTATTAACATGGCTTATGTGTGTTATAGCAGTAATGGGGTTAAACCGATATTAAAATGACAACTCCATAGGTGGGTACCAGGTCAGGGGAGTTCATCTCTGCTCCCAGCATCCCTGGGACAGTACTGATCAACATAGCTGACCTGATGCAGAGGTGGACCAGTGATGTTTTCCTCTCAGTGGTGAGACTTGCCCTTCCATTTGATACACTGTTAACTCATAAGATCACACAAGATGTTACAGGCTTATTGCATGTGTAAACAGACCTGTGTTCAAATACTATTTAAAATAATTTTGAATGCTTGATTGAGTTTTCCTGTTCCAACGGAACAAATAGAAAAGTCCTAAAAGTATAAGCTAACCCCGCCCACCTGGAAGATTAAAGGAAATGCTCAAAGTATTTGTAATATTTCAAATAGTATTTGAATCCAGGGTCGTATTCATTAGGGAAAACTGTAGCAAAACATTTTGCAACAGTAAACAAACGTTTATTTTCAGTTAGTCCATCCCTGTTTCATTTAATTTTCTTCAGTTTGGTGCCTAGTGAATAAGACTCAGGTCTCTTTGGAAACATCAATTTGGTTTTTGCATCCATAGGGCTTTGCTGCCCCCCGCTGGAGACTGGAGCACACGGCAGTCCCTGGCTTTCTTTGTGCAGCTGGAGGATGAGGCCCTCCTCACCTGTTGTGACGGGGTCCAACAAATATCCCCTGGTGAAGGCAGGGTCCTATCTCATCCAACGCTTCAATGACTCTTATGGGAGGCAGTGAGCATTTCCCATGTTAAGCTATGGAATTCATTGTACAGCATTGGATTGGTGTTGGCATGGGGTAGAGGGAGTGTACATATACCAGTCATTTCCTTTTAAATCCATGAAGGGAAGTGGACAAGTTCAAACTTAGAAAGGAGATAATAGTTACACACCCCATGTGTCCTGATAACTACAGGAATGAAACCATATTGAGGTTGTCTGCTTTCTATACAGTTTGAGGGGAGAGAGAGAGAGAGACAGAGAGAGAGAGAGAGATGCAGAGAGGCAGAGAGAGAGAGAGAGACAGATAGAGAGAGAGAGAGAGAGAGAGAGAGAGAGAGAGAGAGAGAGAGAGAGAGAGAGAGAGGACATCAGGTAAAGTTCTGGAGATGAGGGAATATGTGTCCAGAAAGAAACCCTCCAATATGGTTAACCCCAGTTAGGCCCAGTATGGACTATCAATACAAGTGACCATTTAGAATGTGACCCAGTTCAATGGGTCTTAACAGAACTGGGGGATGTCAGCCATGAAGTTGTCTAAACACAACTGGAATATAATTTGTTTGTGATTCATTGTTAATGGATTTTCCATTAGGAACACAGGGGGAAAACCTAACACAACAACACACATAACACACAACCAATAAAAACAAAGGGGGAGGAAACCACTAAAGTCATTACCATATTGTCATTTTCTAATGACAGGGAGAAAACATGTAAAATCTAGAAGACTACTTTAGATCTGGTCAGAAGAAGCCTAGTGCACTACTTAGGGAACAGGGTGTCATTTGGGCCAGAGTCAGTAACTCCCCTGGGTATGAATTCTCTCTCTATCTTATCTGTCTTCTATATTATGTTCTCCTCTCCTCCTCTCTTCTCTCCTCTATTCACTCTATTCTATCATCCACACCACATGCCAGCTTCAACACAATCCATTTACAAGTTAAAGACACACCTTGGAATAAATAGCAAAGGAAAACTACTACTAGATGTATTTTTTATTTCCCATCACCATGAATCATATTTAATAACTGAACAGTAGCAGACTTAACTTCATCTGTTCCTGACTCTGGGTAGTGGATTAAAAAGACCATCAATCTCCAATGATATTAAAGTACAATTCTGAACATTACTGATATACTGAGTGACAAGTCAAGATAGCTGATGTTTTTATTGTTTGGTTAATAGCACCACCTGCTGGACAGGTTTAATGTTGCTTGACTGAGCAGGATGGGAGAATAAAAGATGCCAAATTTAGGGCCAGTTTCCCGGACATCTCCATTGAACATGCTTTTTAGTCTAGGACTAGGCTTCATCTGTGTCCGGGAAACCGGCCTATATAGTTCAATTAGCAAGTAAGTAACACTACCTGTTCCATGATACTGAGGAAAATGACATTGAGACAGAGAACCAATTGAGAAAACATATCAATGGTTCTGAATGCCAAACAATATACATCAGAAACATACATCATGATTAATGTGAATGTATAAGTTTAAAACATTGCACTTACAAAACTATGAATGCATTGAATTGTAATTCATAACATCTTCTGAAGATCAAATCAATCAAATCATTGTACATAAAAACAGAGCAGAATGAATCATCACATCTGGGGACCATCACCACCAGCATGACTAGTATCTATGTGGACCCTACTACAGTTTAACCAGCTCAGCTATAGACTACACCAGCATGACCAGTATCTATGTGGACCCTACTACAGTTTAACCAGCTCAGCTATAGACTACACCAGCATGACTAGTATCTATGTGGACCCTACTACAGTTTAACCAGCTCAGCTATAGACTACACCAGCATGACTAGTATCTATGTGGACCCTACTACAGTTTAACCAGCTCAGCTATAGACTACACCAGCATGACAAGTATCTATGTGGACTCTACTACAGCTTAACCAGCTCAGCTATAGACTACACCAGAATGATTAGTATCTATGTGGACCCTACTACAGTTTAACCAGTTTAGCTATAGACTACACCAGCATGACTAGTATCTATGTGGACCCTACTACAGTTTAACCAGCTCAGCAGTACCAGAGAGATTAAACCCAGGATAGAGGGGCTGAGTGAATGTGGTCTGGACTCTGTGGAGGAGGGTCATTGTGTCAGAGACACTGTAGAAGGACAGAGTACCTGCCTTGTGATCCAGGTACACTCCTACTCTGGAGGACTGAGGGTTTGATACTTCAGTCACAACATTATTGTGTCTGAACCAATAACCACCACTAGAGCACACTAAACTCCAGGACTTGTCATTATCTCCAAATACACCATCTGTCTCTATTCTGCTGATGTCTTTATATGAGACTGCTGTAACAACACACACCCCACTCCACTCCATCTCCCAGTAACAGCGTCCAGACAGACCCTCTCTACAAAGAACCTGACAATTGTTGGTGAATCTGTCTGGATGATCAGGATATGGTTGGACTTGGTCTGTACGTGTCACCTTTCTGTTCCCTTCAGACAGAGAGAGGTGTGTGCCTGCTGTGTTTGGGTCCAGTGTGAGCTGACAGGAATCTGGGAGAAGAGCAGAGCAGAGACCAATGAGGGGAGTTAGAACAATAAGTGAAGTCAGATACTGTATCTACCCTGTCTTTGATTAGAGCACAGCAGAGATCAAATCAGAGAAATATGAGGAGTCAGATAGATACCCAGTCTTTGATTAGATCTACTATTGCTATATATTTCTAGAGGGATTGTTAAGAGTGTCAGTAAAAAGAGACTGTTAGTTACTTCAGAATAAAGAGACTCACATTGTAAGAACTGTTCTCTGGTCTTGGGCTCTGGAGACAGTACAACATCCACTATATTCACTACAAACACACAAACACATTCACAGAGAGAGGGAATGTTATCATCATACCATATTCCACATGTATATGACTAGTAGGGAACTTTCAATGGTCTAAAGTTGATGTTCTTATTATTTTCAACACACCTGTAGTGGAGATCTTGGTCCATTCTCCTTTAAGGACGTCTTCTAGTTTCTCTCTCAGTTCAGACACAGTCTTACTCACATCTCCAAAGTACTGAAGAGGACGGACAACGATGCTGGGTAAGTCTGAAGATACACTGGTACTGGAGAGAGACTGATAACTCTGGGGGGAGAGAGAGAGAGGTAGAGAGAGAGAGAGAGAGAGAGTGAGAGGGAGCAGAACCAAATGATTGAGAGTTTTAATTTCATATCACATGTATCAAGGCAGTTGAGTTACCTGGAGGAAATGGATGTGATCCTCTGTGTGTGAGAGCTGCTCCAGCTCAGTGCTTCTCTTCCTCAGCTCATCTATCTCCTGCTCCAGTTGCTCCAGGAGTCCTTCAGCTTGACTCACTTGAGCCTTCTCTTGGGCTCTGATCAGCTCCTTCACCTCAGAGCGCCTTCTCTCAATGGAGCGGATCAGCTCAGTAAAGATCTTATCACTGTCCTCCACTGCTGCCTGTGCAGAGCTCTGTTAAGAGAGAGAGAGACTGACTTGTCTTACTTTAATGAGCCATCCTCATTACACTAACACCCCCACCCCTAAAAGCACATTGCGTGCCACCACAACCTCCACACAATCACATTATCCAGTACCCAACACCACAGTACAATACACCAACCAGCACCACATTCCAACCGTCCATCCAACCCCTCCTCTCCAGCCGTACAGACAGCCCCCCTGAGCCCCCATACCTCCTGAAACATCTCCACACTGTTGATCATTCTGTACAACTCAAACTCAACCCTAAGGCGTCAACAGTAATGGCATTACCCTGGCAACACAGAAAAAACATGATGAACAGTCTGTCATTGCAGAAAATGGACACCCCTCCCCAACTCCCAGGTCAACCCGAGCCAACCAGCTATTGGTGTCCAGGGCTCCATGTAATACCATCCACTGGACGACCCCTGACCTTTCCAGCACTGGGAGCTTATAGAGCACCCTCCACCTATACCCTGCCATGCTCTCAGCCCCCACAACCCCCTGCCACTGATGCCCCTTCACTCCCGCTAAGCTCCTGATGTGTCTAACCTTGACACTGAGGGTGTACAGCACCTTACCCCCCACCTCCTCAAACTCCCCCAGGCTCAGAGTGTTAAAAGTCAGTAAGTCCTCCGGACTCTCCTGCCAGTCCCCAGTCTCTGCTGTCACTTGCAGTGGTGGAAACGGTGGTGGCCCCTCCTCAGGCTGCTCCAGCCGTAAGTACTGCAGCATAGAAATCAGAGACCCCTGCTGTATTGAGTCTCTCCTGCCGCATGATGAAGAGCTGCTGATCCAGCCCCAAACCACCAGCCCTCCTCAACAGAGCACATGCTGGTTCCCTCCAGCCCACCTCCGTACGGTACAATATCCTCTGTGCTGCTGAGTCAGAACGCTGCCACCCTGACCAGAAAAAATTCACTAACTTGCGCTGCAGGTCCACAAGCAGACCACCGGGTGCGTTGAGAATGGCCAATTTAAGCCATAGAGAGGATGCCACCAAGTTGTTGATGATCAGCACCGTCCCTCTGTATGCCACTTGGGAGATGAGCCACCTCCACTTCGTCAGCCTCGACACCACCGCTTGTGACACTCCTTCCCAGTTCTTCCTATCCCAACCCTCCGAGCCCAGATACACCCCAAGCATCTTGAGCCACTCACAGCCCCACTGCAACCCCCCTGGAAGCTGCGGAGGTGCCCTGTCCCTCCATGCCCCACATAACAGAGCCTCACTCTTGCCCCAGTTTACCTAAGCAGAAGACGCCCCCTCGTACACCCTCAAACTATTCTCCAGGGCCTGTAGGTTCTGCTCATCCCTAACCAACACAGACGTCATCAGCGTATGCTGACACTGCTATGCCTGTCCCCAACCCTATGCCTGGCTCCCACACTCCCTGTAGCCTCCTGCGTAGCAGGCCCAGAAAGGGCTCAATAACAAGAGTGTATAGCTGCCCTGACAGAGGGCATCCCTGGTGAATGCCCCTCCCTACCCAGACTGGCCTACTGAGCCCTCCCCACACCTTGACCATACATGAAGCCCCAGCGTACAGCATTTGAACACAGGCCACAAAATTCTCCCCACAACCAAAACAACACATTGAACAGATATTCATGGTCCACCCTATCAAAGGCTTTCTCCTGAGTATGAACAGATTGTCTGTGTTTGAGCGTCCTGGTACACAGTACGTTTGGTCCTTGTGTACAATAGAGTCCAGGTGGGACTTCAGTCTGTTAACGAGGACCTTGGCAAAGACCTTATAGTCCAAACAGAGCAATGCCACAGGCCTCCAGTTCTTTATGTCGCTCAAATCCCTATTTTGGGCAGGAGAGTCAAAGCCTCCCGTCTACAGCTTAGCGACAGCTCCCCCACCCCGACGCACTCACGCAACACATGTCCTGTCCAATAACTTCCCAGACCTTTTTTTAAATTTTTATCAGAGGCAGACCGTCTGAGAGACGGCAGCTGAGAGTTTGTGAAAGGCCAGGGAAATGTCAATTCTCTGTTACAGAGAGAGTTTGGAAAGATCTGTGAGCAGAACCTAAGAACAACCAGGACCACAGAGTTATGCCCGCTATAAATCAGAGTACAACTCCACAGCCGCAGCCTCATCTCCCCACAACAGAAGTTACCCACCCATCAGGCTCCCTCCTCTCCCCCACAACAGAAGTTACTCCCCCTTCTGCTGTCCCCACCTCTCCCAAAAGCCTTGGAAGCTTGAGCAAAAAGTGACATCTTGGAAGAGCTTTACATGGAATTTCCAATAGGACACCTGCCTGGGCCCTGGTGAAACCACCACCGCTTTCTCCACGGCCTGCGCACCACCACTTGACCCTGCTCTACTCTCCTCCCTCCTGGTACCCCCTCCATATATTCTGCAATTCTAAATAATTACTACTTTAGTAAGGATATACACTTAGTAAGGACATACACTTTATTCAGTACTACTGCAGTTGCTTAATAATTCCAATAGATGGCAGCATAAGACCATGAATGACATTTCAGAAGATTAGTTTAGTTCTCTCCCTGGATACACCACCACTCCCCCTCACAGGAAACCTCCTGCCTGAGCTTTTTACTGTCCCTTTCCACACTGCTAACACAAGAGGAAGAACTGAAAAAGCATTTAACACATTACTTTGAAGTAATATAATGATGATTCATGTTTATTATTACCTGTTTTTATGCTCATGTTTTTAAATTATACTTCATTACTATAACGATTATCAATAAGCCTGTACATTAATTCAGTCACCTCTGCTTGACAAAAACATATTTTTCTAGTACATTCATTGTCAAATTCATCAACCAGCATCGAGCCACTCTGCCTTCTCGAACAAGTAGCCAAATCAACAAGCCCCGACAAAAGCTTGAGCCGTCAGCGACAGCGAGCACTCTGTACTATAACGATTATCAATAAGCCTTCTCGCACAAGCGAGGGGTATGTTGAGGTAGATTTGCTAACCACGAGGGTTGCATGACGTAATTGATTGGCGGGCTGGAAGATGCAGTGTTTTGTCTTTTCTATTCCGAGACTGTTTACTCCCAATATCAGATATTAAGAACGTTTTTATATAATGCATGTTTACTAGGGTTGAGGTTAGCGCATTTGACTAGTGATTATTTGGCCGGTGTTCAATACCTGCTAGAGTTAATATTTTGTTGCTCTCCCAAAAGCAACACAGGCCTAATACGAGATATATAGCTAACTGTAAAGTAATGAGTGACCTTTTTAGAAAATCATAGGACATAGTCTTTGGTTGCATGCTATTTTATGCTTGTAGCCTATAACTGATGCTTTGTGGTTTTATGCAGCCATCTATTGGAAAAATTTAGCAATTAAAAGTTATTAATTCACGTAAAGACATTGGTGAGGCAGCTGAGAAATAAAGTGTATTTTTCGTATTAATTCTGGAGATCAGTCTCAAACCTGCCCCACCTATGAAATGCCAATTGCTGGACTTTCACATAGAGGTTACTAGGTCACACCCAGTTCAAACCACATTTAAAAAATAAAAAACAAATGTGTTGTTTATCAAGTGTTCTGCCTTGCAATAATACCTATAATAAAATGACTAATAAAGGTTACATAGGTTTTATTTAAAAAATAACAATAAATGCTATTTAGTACTATAATGGTATTTACTAACATAAAATTATTACTAAAATAGTTTCTAAACGTGTTATAGGCTACTCTACCCTAGAATTAGGGTTAGGGGTTAGAGTTAAGGCTAAAATAGGTTATAAGTAGGGTTAGAGTTTCTGTATAGCACTTTGTGACATCTGCTGATGTAAAAAGGACTTTATAAACACATTTGATTGATTGATTGATTGTTAGGTTTAGGGTATTTAAAGCAAAGAAAATGAATAGGTTTATAGCTCTCTTGCTCCTCCCTGTGGCCTTCTGTGGGTACTACATACCTCATTCACGACCCTTGCTAGGCTCATTATCTGAGGTAGCAACTGTGTCAGATCTATAAATCAATGAGCTACACCTATCCATTTAGTTTACAACTCAGTGAACCTGCGCAGCATTCGCTCAATTCAATGCCTACCAAATTACAGATTTTGATGCATATCAAATTACACAGCAGTAATATAGAAACAATAAATTTAAAAAATTGTTAAGGTTATTTCTTAATTGAAAAAATGTATTCTGGCTGTTTAAATCGGCCACATCTAGAAAAAGAGGACGGACATGCGTTTTGTTTAGGTTATACACCTTTTTCTGAAAGAAAATATGATTAACTGTGACCAGAAAATGTTTAATGTTTGATTGCTATGTGCCAACCATACGCAGCACTGTGGGTCACCACAACATGTACCCAGGTGAACAGTGAGTTTGCTCACCTAGTAGTCATAACCTTGTTAATAATAAGTTACCTGAGGTAAAGCTACAATGTTAATACGGGCTGGTCTCATTACCAACAATAGTGAAGCTGGCATTGTGACTCAGAACAATGGGCTGGGAATAGAACTTTCATTAGGCGAGTTGGTGCCACAGAGCTCAAAACAACTAATAGGAGCTGGCAGGGTGAAACATGCCCTATTATTTCTAAACTATGGCAAGCATTTGGGACATATGGTAATATTATGAAACTGGGCTCCATGGCGGATGCAATGAAGTAATTTTATCAGAAAAAGGCGTTCAAAATGTATTGTGTCCAGCCTAGTCCTAGCCCCCGCTGCCGGCTGGTCGCACTTGTCTGCACTAGCATTATGCCCTACATCCCCACACTAGAAACACCCAAAACTATCTGTGCTAGCAAACCCTGCGTTCCACCCTTCCCCTGCGTAACCTTGAAGATTGTTAAGAAACAAATATTGGTCTACGAAAAGAGACAACATTTTTAACGGACTACACTTGCCACCCAGCCGAGAGCACACGAAAACCACTTGCAAAATTACCAAAACGAACCAACTACTTGCGGTCTGTTCGTAAGTAATAAACGGAGGCTGATTAGCCACCACAACTCTTGTCGAAAGAGGCGAAATCTGCAACAACACACCCCTCACAAAAATCCCACTCACAACAAGACAAACCTTTTTCATTAACACAACCACCACCTTGTTCATTCTGCATGCAGATGTTCCGCTCCAACCTGTTCGCCGACCATGAGCAAAACTTCCTCCACACCTTTCTCCGGAACGCACCCGAAGCGACAGCGTTTCTTCTCCACTCGGTTGAGGCCATCACGCCGCCCTAACAAACTACCCCTACTCCCCCTCAACTCTAAATGATAAACAGTGGAAACCAATAAACAAACCCTCCACCATGAGAAAATAAATCCAGAAAATACGCAAGAACCAAAAGAAAAAATAATAGTAGCCCTCCTCACGAACCACAAAACTCTCACACAACCAACTTCTTCTTCTATGATATAATGGCGGTCCACAAATCAACGTTAAAGGTGCATGCCGCCACCTACTGTGCTGGAGTGTGTGGTCAATCACGGTTTACAACATTTCTAAATCCTCCTACCTAACTCAGTACTTCTGAGAAAATAAAGAAGAGCCCTACTAACTTCTAATAGACCCTCCCCCATCCCCAAAATCCCTTCCAAACCCCCCAACCCCGTCCAACCTCAATGACCCTACACTTCAATCTTTCCCTCTCTTCAACATACTTACAACAATATAACAACACATGCTCCACCGTTTCATCGACCATACCCTCCACACTCAAACTATTCACATGCTTGCCAACCAGATGTAATGACGAGTTCAATGTACAATTTTCTAAGCGCAATTGAGTAAACACCACCTCTTCCTTCCTAATCTGACCTTTGAATCTTGGTCCATCGACCTTTCTGTAAAACTGTAAACTATTCATATAAATACCGGCCCTTGTGCTCAGAGTACCATCTCTTCTGCCACACATCTATCAAAATGGCTCTGATCTTACATTTGGCCTCACCTCTACCCAGTGGAACATTAATATCAATTATATCTTGTTTCAAAGCTCTTTTAGCTAACTGGTCTACAATTTCATTCCCTTCCACACCCGAATGTGCTGGGACCCAGCAGAATCTCACTACTACACCCATTCTCTCAATTCTCCATAATAACATTAATACCTCCAATAGCAGGTCACTCCTATTAGATTTACCAGATGATAAACTATTCAATGCAGACAGAGAATCGGAGAATACTATAATTCTACCAGGTTGTACATCGTCCTCCCGAGTGGTGCATTGCAGTGCTAGCTGTGCCACTAGAGATCCTGGTTCGAATCCAGGCTCTGTCATAGCTGGCCGCGACCAGGAGACCCATGGGGCGGCGCACAATTGGCCCAGCGTCATCCAGGGTAGGGGAGGGAATGGCTGGCAGGGATGTAGCTCAGTTGGTAGAGCATGGCATTTGTAATGCCAGGGTTGTGGGTTCGATTCCAGTATAAAAAAAAATATGAAAAAATTTATGCACTCACCAACTGTAAGTCGCTCTGGATAAGAGCGTCTGCTAAATGACTAAAATGTAAATGTACATCCTCCACCCACTGGAGGGCAACTATTATCACCAACAGTTCACCTGAGTATACTGACAGTTCATCTGTTAGTCTTCTACATATCTGCACATCAAATTCAGGAACGTAAACGCCTGCTCCTGTGAGCCCACTATCTGGGTCCTTGGATCCGTCTGTGAAAAGCATTAAAAAAGCATAAAAACTTTTACCAATGTAATTGTCAACCAGTTTCTCTATATCACTGACTTCTGACCAATCTTTCCTTTTCTCTACCAAGGTTAGATCAACAACAGGGTCTGGGAGTAACCATGGAGGAACATCCCCTATCACCACAGAAGGGCCAACCTCCAACTCCCTCAAACCACTCTCATCAGCAAGCTTTCCAACTGTCCAACCAAAACCACTACCTTGTCTACTAGTATATTCCCAACAGTCATCTAGAACAGTAGCAGTGGGATGCTCAACTTCACAGCCTTTCAACCCAATAAGATAATGACCATTTTTTACGCTGTATATCCAAAGGCATCTCTCCTGCCTCCACCAGTAAGGCACATACAGATGTTGATTTAAATGCACCAATACATATCCTTAAAGCTATATACTGGATTCTGTCCAGCTTCTGAAGCCAAGTTTTGCCTTGTTCGATAAACTATACACCCGTAATCAATTGTCGTCCTGATCAGAGCTCTATAAATATCCATCAACGATTGGTTATGAATGAGGTGCTGACAGACAGAGACCCATACAACCAACTACTGCAAAAGTGATGGAATGAGTGAGGCAGAGACACTGTACATTGCCATAATGTAACGTTTCTTCTTCTTTGGAGTTTAACGGCGGTTAGCATCCAATATGTTGCATTAACGCCCCCAACTGGATTATAATCTATTTTACTTTGTGATACAAAATGGGAAAAGGGGAAAGGAACATTTAATTAAAAACCTTCCAACTAACCCTACACTCATTAAATACCCACTACCCCATTCCACTACTTTGACCCTATCTGCTCCTGCACCATGCCAACGGCCTGGGAGGACGGGACACCACCACTCAACACACCCTGTAACTCTTCTGAAGTCTAATCTTGTATGCCCAAATACTTCTCTGCAGCTGCCACCACAACATCTTTTTTCTTTGGTTTACGTTCCATTTGTGCGGTACAGTTGATAACCATTGCTATGAATGCTAAGAAGCTATCTTTACTGAAGCATATATCACTCGTTGGCCTATCCCTCTGTGCTGGCACAGATCTACTACTCACAGGGATCCTCTCAGGATCTCTCACCCTTGACCCATCCTCCTCTACTTTCTTCACTGCCTCAGCATACGACACCTTCTGCACTACTCTGACTCTAGCCACCTCAACCTGCCTCTCTCGCACCGGACACTTCCGATCCCCAGCAACATGGGTATCCCAACAGTTGACACACACTTTATTCACCAGAACAATCCTTTATCCCATTCTCTTCCGCACACATAAAACATCTTGGAATTTCCCTCCCACAAACTGCTGCGAAATGACCATAAACGTTGCACCTGAATTTATGGATTTGCCACAAAAGCTTGAATCAAGATAACTGATATATCATAACATGACTTTCTCTGGTAAAGACTCAAAACTCAAAAGGACTGACTCCTATGTTTCACCACGCTCACCACCGGGTCTGCGTCCCACCAAACGGCGGGAATCACAAACACCAGGAATCTTCATCTTCAATTTCTCCACCTCCACACTTAACGCTACCCCAGAAATCACTCCTTTCAATGGTGCCCTGTTCCTAAGAGCAAAGCAAGAAACAGATCTTGACCCAAGTTGCGTGACACGGAGCGCCCACTCCCTCTGGTCAGAAGAAACACAAACAAATATCACAAGTCCACTACAGGTTACCTTCACTGATTCAACTGCACCCAACTCTTTTCCCACCCAACATGAAACCACAAATGGATCTGCCAAAAGGTATGGATCCACTTTCTCCAAAAATGTAATTCCTACTGCACCAAATTCTTCTTTATCATGTCCATTGATACCAGGCTCTGGTTCTGAGCTCTTCACCACAAATTCTACCTCACTTAACTCTCCCTCATTCATTTCCATTTCACCTCCAGAACTCGGTCTGGCACACGGCTCACTCTGTTTGCACTTGAGTTATAACATTTGAAAGTCTCTATTCCTTTGAAACTTTTGTGAGTGTAATGTTTACTGTTAATTTCTGGTGGTTTATTTCACTTTTGTTTATTATCTATTTCACTTGCTGTGGCAATGTAAACATATGTTTCCCATGCCAATAAAGCCCTTTGAATTCAATTGAATTGAGAGAGAGCGAGAGCTCCATGTTAATGTATAGGGGACATGAGTCGGTCATGGTTACTCATGGTTATGTGATGAGGTAGCCCCGCCTTCGACTTCAAAATCAGTGTCAGCCCTCAGCCCAATAGGGAATGTCCTCTTGGTGTAACGGTCAAGCTGTTGCTTTCTCCCGCGGTAGACCTGGTTCATATCCCGTCGGTTACATTAAGCAGTCTATTCTCTGAAAAGAGTCCAGACAGCCTGTTCCCAACAGTGGGGTCAGAGGGATTGGAGAGGGTCCCCTCTCTCTCTCTCTCTCTCTGACTGGAGGAGAGAAGAGAAATGGTGTGTCTCCTCTGGTCAACAATACTCACCTTGAGAGACTCCACAGCCTGTTGGAGCTCCTTCAGCTCCTTCTCTCTCTCCTGGAATCTCTGCTGGACCTTCTGCTGACTCATCCCCAGCTGCCTCTGTGGAGAATCACTCTTCAATGAGCTATCAAGCTTTATTTGTCCAGTAGATCAATAGTATAGTAACGTGACATAGGGCCCATAGAGTTGAAGGTCTAAAATCTTGAGGAAGTCCCTTTACCTTAAGATATTTAAATGTTGCTATGTGAATGATTCTAGTTTTTATGGTAGACGTACATGTATCAAGGGGTTGAGACTGAACTTTGAACTCCTAAAAGGGCATTCGGAATGATAATAGTGTTTGACTTCAGAAAATTGTGATACATTGGGAGCAAACACAATATACTCAAGGTTTGTGTTCATATTTGTTCTGCCGTGGATCGATATCATTTGAATGATCTCATATTCAAACAACCTTAGTTCCTACTGTATCTTTAATTATTTGTTTATCAGACAGTCACCAACAAGTAGTTCTGGTCTTACCTGTTTCTCAGTCCTCTCTGCTGCAGCTGACACTGTATCATGGCCTTTATGTTCATCCATTGTACCCAGATAACAGATACACTGCTGATCGGTACGACAGAAAACCTCCAGCAGTTTGTCATGATGAGAGCAGATCTTCTCCTGTAGTTGTGCGGTGGCTTTGACCAGCTTGTGCTTCTTGAAAGCAGGAGATTCATAGTGAGGTTGGAGGTGAATCTCACAGTAAGAGGCCAGACACGCCAGACAGGACATGAGGGCTTTCTGCTTTCTGGTCCCAGTGCAGACATCACACGCCACATCTCCAGGTCCAGCATAGCACAGAGCAGGAGGGGGAGCAGCCTGGAGTCCTGTCTTCTTCAGTTTTTCCACCACTTCAGCCAACATGTTATTTTTCCTCAGATTAGGCCTTGGAGTGAAGGTCTCTCTGCACTGAGGACAGCTATAGACCCCTTTCAGATCATCCTGATCCCAGCTTTCTTTAATACAGCCCATACAGTAGCTGTGTCCACAGGCAGTAGTCACCGGATCCTTCAGTAGATCCAGACAGATGGAGCAACAGAACAGTTCCTGATTCTCTGCCATTTTGGTGCTCTCTCCCGTAGGTTAAGCAATGGCAGTGTCAAAGATTACTTTCTGTTTCATGGAACTCTACACCAGAGGACAGGGAGGGGCTTCCTCTTGACTGTGTACTCTGTATGTAGAGGGGTTGTGTTTTCTTTGATAAGGAAGTGTGACAGAGTGTTGGGTAGTAGCCAGAGATGTTCAGTATTTCTCTTACATCTATTTGAAATACGTATTTTAATGACTTCTGAGTATTTTGTCATTTGAATCACACTGGGCTGAACTAAACATTTCAAAATACTAAATACTTTTCTATACCATTTTAAAAAATTGTGATTCACATTTTGCAATAATTGAAAGTCGCTCTGGATAAGAGTGTCTGCTAAATGATTACAATGTAAATGTAAATGCAAAAATTTATAATTGCAATCACTGAAAAACTCAATTTAAAGGGATTCTTCGGGATTTAGGCAATGAAGCCCTTTATCTATTTCCCCAGAGTCAGATGAACTCATGGACACCATTTTAATGTCTCTGCATCCTGTATGAAGGAAGTTAGAGGTAGTTTTGGGAGCCAATGCCAACTAGCGTTAGCGCAATGACTGGAAGTCTATGGCATGCTAGCAGTTACTATAGACTTCATAGCGCTAATGCTAGTTAGAAACTTCCTTCAAACTGTAGAGACAAATAAATGGTTCCATTCATTCATTGATTTTTAGAACATTTTCAGGTCATTGTTTGTTTTCAGTGGAAAGTCCAAATACATTATTTTTCAGATGTTGGGGGTAAAACAGGCAAATCTATAATGTTTATTTATGCTCCATAAAGTTGTCCTAGAATCTGTTGTTACCCTGACCTCTCCCACAGATTCCATCAGGTTACGACATTCAGACCATGACCTCTAACTTGCACCTGAACAGCTTCCTCCTGCCCATCGGTGCCATGAACGTCATCAGCATCCTACCTTTGCTGCTGCTGGCCCCTCTCATGGAGTGTGTCACCTCCTGCTACCTGTCCATGGAGAAAACACCCTTCTCCCCCGCCAGAGTCATCAGTAAGCACATACACACACACACAAACACACACAGAGAAAGACACACACACACACACACACACACACACACACACACACACACACACACACACACACACACACACACACACACACACACACACACACACACACACACACACACCCTACTGGTGTACCTGCCCCCTACTGGTGTATTAGAGACAGACAAGAGACGTTTGAACCAAATGAATGCTTCTTTCTCTTCCCAGCCTTCCTCTCTTCTCTGTTCCAGGCTCTGTGATCTCCTTCCACCTGACACCCAGTCATATCAGAGGCATCTCCCTGCACTTCCTCCCCCTGTGGATATACTGCTACATAGATGACTGGAAATAGCTGATTCATTGGGTCAATCAATTCAATAACAGAGCAATTCCAATGTCACAATGATGAGTTTTATATTGAAAGATCACATTGATTCAGTAATTGATTCAGAATACAGAATTGTTTGGATTCATACATGGACATGGGTGATTTAAATATTCTCATCTGATTATAAATGGATCAACAATGATCCCAGTTTCTGATTTGACTGGTTTGCCAGTACTACAGTTTACGTCAAGAGAAAAAGAGACACATTTACAGAGGATTGCAACAGCCAAGAGGTGATCAGGTAGCAGTAAAAGTCTGAAGCCTGAGTGTCAGTCTGTATGTGCCATCATGTCTTCTGTTTAGCAAGACCACTAACAGATCTGGGACCAGGCTTTTATTTTTATTTTTACAATAACTTTAAAAAAAGGGGAATTGAACCAGATCATAGGCCTACTGGAAGACTGTTAATAACCCAGAAGCTCTCCATCAATATGTCTGAAATGGTTGAAATCATCTGTACCTACTGGTAATTATTGAGATATGATTTTGTACCAATCCCAAACCCAGGATAGAGGGGCTGAGTGAATGTGGTCTGGACTCTGTGGAGGAGGGTCATTGTGTCAGAGACACTGTAGAAGGACAGAGTTCCTGCCCTGTGGTCCAGGTACACTCCTACTCTGGAGGAGCAGGGGACAGATATTTCTGTTTGATTAGCATTGTGCCAAAACCTACAATGGGGGATAGCACTCCAAAGTACAGGACTGACTGTTACCTAGAAATGTAGACTCTGGGACCTTTCCTTTCCTGATGATCCCTTTATATGACACTGCTATTTCAACCCATCCACCGCTCCACTCTACCTCCCAGTAGCAGACTCCAGACAGGCCCTCTCTACACAGCACCTGTCACCAGTAGGAAAATCTCTCTGCATGGTCAGGATAGGGCTGAGCTTTATCAGTGGCTGTCACCTTCCTGTTTCCCTCAGACAAGCTGAGTTCTGGATGAGCTGTATTCAGATCCAATGTCAGCTGGAGAACGTCTGACTGATGAAGAACAAAACCCAATAAGTAAAAGAAAGAACATGTATGTTGTCTTTGAGAGGGTGTTTGAATATCACTTACAGAGGGACAACTCTTCTTTGGTCTTCAGCTAAGGAGACATTTCGAATTCTGTCACTATTAAAAAATGCAACTTCATATCACATGTAACAAGGCAGTTGAGTTACCTGGAGGAAATGGATGTGATCCTCTGTGTGTGAGAGCTGCTCCAGCTCAGTGCTTCTCTTCCTCAGCTCAGCTATCTCCTGCTCCAGGAGTCCTTCAGCTTGACTCACTTGAGCCTTCTCTTGGGCTCTGATCAGCTCCTTCACCTCAGAGCGCCTTCTCTCAATGGAGCGGATCAGCTCAGTAAAGATTGTCTCATACTTACTAACTTCTGCCTGTACAGAGCACTGATAACTCACAGAGAGAGAGGAGGGAGTCAATTTCCACTGTTCCTGGATTCCAGACAACCTGTTCCCCAGTGTTGTCTTGGTACTATTTTCACATGTGTGTGGTAAAATTTCACAACTCTTAGAACAAAACTCATCACAGATCGTCAAAAAGGCTGTTACTTTTTTCTTCAAACTTGAAGCACATTTTCAATTGACTAAGTACAAAACACAAAACCACACAGTAACATTTTCACCAAACCTAATCAGTGTTTCATCTAGAAATACCTTTCATATAAAGTAAATGCCTTTCACAATGCAATACTCACAATACTTTTCATATGATTCTCTTCTCATTTGTTTAAATACATTTGACCATCACTTAATCTAACTGCGCTTAATGGTTAATCACTTAACCAGGGGTAACTGTATATGCCATGTACGCATGTTTGTGCATTTGTGTGTGTTTAAAAAAGGGATGTCTAAGCCAGAGAGAGACAGCCGTTTCATGGAACTGCTCAGCTTTCGTTATTAGATAATAAAAGTCTAATTCTTGGATTCACAGGCTCCAGTTTCTTGTGAGATATGTTTGAGTTGACTACTTCATGAGTCATATATATTTCTACAACAGCAGACGGCAAGGAACTGTTGTGTCTAATGAAGTCTGGGCCATCGTTGTTGACCATGTGGTAAACAGAGGCCTTACCATGGCAGAGGCTGCCAGATTAGTTCACCCCAATCTGAAAAGATCAACTGTCAATTCAATCATAAGAACATTTTCTCCAAGAAAACCAGTAAGTCTGCTGGATATGCACTACCATTACATTTACATTACATTTTAGTCATTTAGCAGACGCTCTTATCCAGAGCGACTTACAGGAGCAATTAGGGTTAAGTGCCTTAAGGGCACATCGACAGATTTTTCACCTAGTCGGCTCGGGGATTAGAACCAACGACCTTTCGGTTACTGGCACAACGCTCTTACCCACTAAGCTACCTGCCGCCCCAGACCAAAGCATTTGGAACTTAAACTGTTACAGTGAATGCATGGAAGGATGTGGGTTTGAGAGTGAAAAGAAACACAGATTTGTTAAAAACAAATTATGAAAATAAAGAGTAAAGCGGAGTGGTTTGTAATATGGCAGATCATATGAAGAGGGTGGACTTGAAGGGAAAGGTTGAGAGAAGGGGGAAGTCCTTGAGCTGTCTGTGTGGGCTAGATCACCGGTCCATCATGCTGAGGATCATCTCAGGGGTGAGATCTCCGTTGGACGCAACCTCTGCTACAGGCAGCGCCACCCCTGCCTCTGCCTCCTCTGACTGCTCAACCACCACCTCTATGGCAGCCTGCTCAGCCTCTGGCTCATTCTTCACTATGATTTTCTCTATGGCACCTGTATTCTCATCCTCCACCTGGATGATGGCTGCTGCTGCAGCAGCCTTGCCCTTAGGGGTAGCCTTGCTAGCTTTGGCAGGTGAGGCGGGTTTGGGCGCATTCTTGGGGGGTCTACCGCGTTTCCTCTTCACGGGAGGCTCCACAGGGGCAGGGATAGGCTTGGTGGGTGGAGCCTGCTCCAACTCCATCTCCTCCTCCTCCTCTTCTTCGTCCTCCAGCAGTGCCGCCTCAGCCTCCTCATCCTCTTCATCAATGTCATCCAGCTCAGGATCAGCATTGTCCTCACTATCGTCGTCATCATCGTCCTTCCTTGAGCGCATCTTCCTCTTCCTCCCACCTCGTCCTATCTTGGGTGGGGTTCCATTCTCTCCTTCACCAGGATCCCCGTTACAGTTCTCTGCATGTCTGGCCATGGTGTTCCTGCGGGTGAAGGTCTTGCCACTATGTGCACACAAAGGCAGTCGGCACAAAGTTGGGGTCATGGTAGCGCCGGAAGTGCATGTCGAGGAGCTGCTTCTGACGGAAGGTCTTCTCGCACTGGCTACAGGAGTAAGGCTTCTCTCCTGTGTGCGTGCGCCTGTGCATCAGCATGTGGCGCTCTTGTCTGCAGCAGTAGTCACACTGGTCACACTTGAAGCGTTTCTCATTTTTGTGGGACTTCTGGTGCTGGATGAGAGCATAGCGCTCGTTGAACACAGCATCACAGTAACGGCATTTCCTGCCCTGCTCAATGAACGAGTGCTGCTTACGCAGATGGACACCCAGGTCACTCTTGCGGGCGATAACTGTGTCACAGTGGGGACAGTGGAACTTGGCCACGTTCTCTGTGTGCTTCTGCAGGATGTGCATCTTCATGGTTCCACTCTGGGTGAAACGGGCGTGGCAGATGTAGCATTCATATGGCTTCTCTCCCGAGTGTGTCCTCATGTGTCTCTTCAGCTTGTAGGTGTCTCTGCTGGCGTAGCTGCACAGACTGCACATGTTGTAATGCATGTAAATTCACATAACTTGTTCCAGTATTCTTCCAGTATGATCTACTGACAGTATACTCTTGTTCTACCCTCAGAATTGACAGAAGACCCCATGGTGGTGATCGTGTGCTGACCGACCAGCAGGAGTGGGCAGTGGTGGAAATGGTGAGGGCCAGGAATGACATACGTCTGTCTGAAATAAAGCAGGCCATTGAGGAGAATGATGACACCTTTGCCAATGTGTCATCCATCAGCCTACCAACAATCACCCGCCTTTTGAAGAGGCACCAGGTATCTATGAAACACATTTACCTGGTGCCTTCTGAGAGAAACAACTGCGGGCCGAGTATGTTCAGGTATAGCACTATATACTGTATTACTGTTGCTATTAATGCACATGCTACTTCACAATATCATAATGGAACTATACTGTAAAAAAGAACTAACCAAAATATATTTTTAGAGGGTGATGGTGCTTGATGCTGCTGTGAACCATCACTAGTATATCTTTGTTGATGAAGCGGGCTTCAACCTGGCCAAAACTTGGTGCCGTGGGCGGAACCCTATTTGCCAATGGGCGTCCGTCCAAGTGCCTGGACAACGCGGGGGAAACATTTCCAAGTGCAGCAGCTATCTCTGAAGATGGTGTGGTAGGACGTAGACCATTACTTGGATCCTACCACGCTGCACACCTCATTGTGTTTCTCAATGAAATTGAGCAGGCCTGTCAAGGTGAAGGGGTCACCTATGTCATTGTGTGGGACAATGTCAGGTTCCACCATTCAGAGGTGGTTCAGGCATGGTTTCAGGTCCCACCCTGATTCGTGACCCTATACCAGCCCCCATACTCTCCTTCCTCAACCTTATTAAATTATTTGTTTCATCATGGAGGTGGAAGGTGTACGATCGCCATCCCCATGAGCGTGCCACCCTCCTTCTGGCCATGGATGAGGCATGTGATGACATGTCAAGCTTTGATTCAACATGCCGAAAGGTTTCTCCAGCGGTGCATGAACAATGAGGACATTTACTGATGTGGATGAGAATTTATGGCCAAATGCTCAAGATAGGCTTCATGCTAATTAATGCGTGCTAAACATTATTTTATTTTCATTCATTTAATGTTTCATTTAATGTCTCACATCTAATTACAGACAGTACTGTATGTTGCAATTACATCAGAAAAATAAAAATAAATCCCCATGAATGATTGTAGAGGATGTCATCATTGATCACACCTTTGATTACACATTGGATAGATATCATGGAAATGATAGATTGTCAATGTTGTTGGGTAATGTAAGTGTATTGCCTAATGTAAACTGTAATCTACAGTACTGTAGCATATTACTTTCAGCACTTCTAAGGGTTATTTGAAACACTTATCTTGCTGTGATTTCTATTGGTAGTTAATGATATATTTTCAATTGAGTAGTTTTAAGTTGTTTTGGTGATTAAACCAATGCTCTCATTACATTTATATTTTGAATCAATGGTTGTGTGGAGAGAGATGTTTCCAATCCAAATGAATGCACAATGACAGGTTTTGAATGAAAGACTGGCTGCCTTACAAGCGTGACCAGCTAGGAGTTTTATACTAAGAGTTGTGAAAATGTACCACCTGCTTGTGAAAATAGTACCAAAGTGATTAAAACAAAACCGTAATAGGATTTTTTGGGGGGGGATGAATTGTTAATTGATTTTCAATAAGGAACACTGAGGGAAAACACAACAGAAGAAAAAGGGGGGACGCAACCACTACAGTGAGGGAAAAAAGTATTTGATCCCCTCTCAAATCAGAAGGATTTCTGGCTCCCAGGTGTCTTTTATACAGGTAACGAGCTGAGATTAGGAGCACACCCTTAAAAGGAGTGCTCTTAATCTCAGCTTTTTACCTGTATAAAAGACACCTGTCCACAGAAGCAAACAATCAATCAGATTCCAAACTCTCCACCATGGCCAAGACCAAAGAGCTCTCCAAGGATGTCAGGGACAAGATTGTAGACCTACACAAGGCTGGAATGGGCTACAAGACCATCACTAGGCAGCTTGGTGAGAAGGTGACAACAGTTGGTGCGAATATTCGCAAATGGAAGAAACACAAAAGAACTGTCAATCTCCCTTGGCCTGGGGCTCCATGCAAGATCTCACCTCGTGGAGTTGCAATGATTATGAGAACGGTGAGAAATCAGCCCAGAACTACACGGGAGGATCTTGTCAATGATCTCAAGGCAGCTCGGACCATAGTCACCAAGAAAACTATTGGTAACACACTACGCCGTGAAGGATTGAAATCCTGCAGCGCCTGCAAGGTCCCCCTGCTCAAGAAAGCACATATACATGCCCGTCTGAAGTTTGCCAATGAACATCTGAATGATTCAGAGGAGAACTGGGTGAAAGTGTTGTGGTCATATGAGACCAAAATGGAGCTCTTTGGCATCAACTCAACTCGCCGTGTTTGGAGGAGGAATGCTGCCTATGACCCCAAGAACACCATCCCCACCGTCAAACATGGAGGTGGGAAACATTATGCTTTGGGGGTGTTTTTCTGCTAAGGGGACAGGACAACTTCACCGCATCAAAGGGACGATGGACGGGGCCATGTACCGTCAAATCTTGGGTGAGAACCTCCTTCCCTCAACCAGGGCATTGAAAATGGGTCGTGGATGGGTATTCCAGCATGACAATGACCCAAAACACACGGCCAAGGCAACAAAGGAGTGGCTCAAGAAGAACCACATTAAGGTCCTGGAGTGGCCTACCCAGTCTCCAGACCTTAATCCCATAGAAAATCTGTGGAGGGAGCTGAAGGTTCGAGTTGCCAAACGTCAGCCTCGAAACCTTAATGACTTGGAGAAGATCTGCAAAGAGGAGTGGGACAAAATCCCTCCTGAGATGTGTGCAAACCTGGTGGCCAACTACAAGAAACGTCTGACCTCTGTGATTGTCAACAAGGGTTTTGCCACTAAGTACTAAGTCATGTTTTGCAGAGGGGTCAAATACTTATTCCCCTCATTAAAATGCAAATCAATTTATAACATTTTTGAAATGTTATAAATTGTTTTTCTGGATTTTTGTTTTGTTATTCTGTCTCTCACTGTTCAAATAACCCTACCATTAAAATTATAGACTGATCATTTCTTTGTCAGTTTGCAAACGTACAAAATCAGCAGGGGATCAAATACTTTTTCCCCTCACTGTAACATAACAGTATGATATTCTAATGAGGCAACCACTAACATTACAGTATGATATTTTAATGAGGCAACCACTAACATTACAGTATGATATTCTAATGAGGCAACCACTAACATTACAGTATGATATTCTAACGAGGCAACGACTAACTTTACAGTATGATATTCTAATGAGGCAACCAATAATACTACAGTATGATATTATAATGAGGCAACCACTAACATTACACTATAATATTCTAACGAGGCAACGACTAACATTACAGTATGATATTCTAATGCGGCAACCAATAATACTACAGTATGATTTTCTAATATTTTAACGAGGCAACCACTAACATTACAATGATATTCTGTCGAGGCAACCACTAACATTACGATATTCTAATATTCTAACGAGGCAACCACTAACATTACAGTATGATAGTCTAATATTCTAACGAGGCAACCACTAACATTACAGTATGATATTCTAATGAGGCAACCACTAACATTACAGTATGATATTCTAATGAGGCAACCACTAACATTACAGTATGATATTCTAATGAGGCAACCACTAACATTACAGTATGATATTCTAATGAGGCAACCACTAACATTACAGTATGATTTTCTAATATTCTAACGAGGCAACATCTAACATTACAGTATGATAGTCTAATATTCTAATGCCAGTGAGCAAATCTCCAATCTCCACCCTATTCCCTATGTAGTGCACTACTTTTGATCTGGTCAGAAGTAGCCTAGTGCACTACGTAGGGAACAGGGTGTCATTTGGGCCAGAGTCAGTAACTCCCCTGGGTATGAATTCTCTCTCTATCTTATCTGTCTTCTATATTATGTTCTCCTCTCTTCCTCTCTTCTCTCCTCTATTCACTCTATTCTATCATCCACACCACATGCCAGCTTCAACACAGTCCATTTACAAGTTAAAGACACACCTTGGAATAAATAGCAAAGGAAAACTACTAATATGATGTATTTTTTATTTCCCATCACCATGAATCATATTTAATAACTGAACAGTAGCAGACCTAACTTCATCTGTTCCTGACTCTAGATAGTGGATTAAAAAGACCATCAATCTCAAATTATATTAAAGTACAATGCTGAACATGACTGATATGCTGAGTGGCAAGTCAAAATATCTGCTGTTTTTATTGTTTGGTTAATAGCACCACCTGCTGGACAGGTTTAATGTTGCTTGACTGAGCAGTATGGGAGAATAAAAGATGCCAAACTTAGGGTCGGTTTCCCGGACATCTCCATTGAACATGCTTTTTAGTCTAGGACTAGGCTTCATCTGTGTCCGGGAAACCAGCCCATATAGTTCAATTAGCAAGTAAGTAACACTACCTGTTCCATGATACTGAGGAAAATTACATTGAGACAGAGAACCAATTGAGAAAATATTTCAATGGTTCTGAATGACAACCAACATACATTAACAGCATACATCATGATTAATGTAAATGTAGCCAATTAAAACATTGCATTTGATAAAAATACGTTAAGTTTTAATTAAACTCTGAAGATTAAATCAGTCAGACAAAAATAATTGTACAGAAAAACAGAGCATTATATCTGAGGACCATCACCACCAGCATGACTAGTACCTATGTGGACCCTACTACAGTTTAACCAACTCAGCTATAGACTACACCAGCATGACTAGTATCTATGTGGACCCTACTAATGTTTAACCAGCTCAGCTATAGACTACAACAGCATGACTAGTATCTATGTGGACTCTACTACAGTTTAACCAGCTCAGCTATAGACTACACCAGCATGACTAGTATCTATGTGGACCCTACTACAGTTTAACCAGCTCAGCTATAGACTACACCAGCATGACTAGTATCTATGTGGACCCTACTACAGTTTAACCACATCAGCTATAGACTACACCAGCATGACTAGTATCTATGTGGACCCTACTACAGTTTAACCAGCTCAGCAGTACCTTGTGAAGAGAGATAAAACCCAGGATAGAGGGGCTGAGTGAATGTGGTCTGGACTCTGTGGAGGAGGGTCATTGTATCAGAGACACTGTAGAAGGACAGAGAACCTGCCTTGTGATCCAGGTACACTCCTACTCTGGAGGACTGAGGGCCTGATACTTTAGTCACAACATTATTGTGTCTGAAACAATAACCACCACTAGAGCACACTAAACTCCAGGACTTGTTATTGTATCCAAATCCACCACCTCTCCCTGTTCTGCTGATGTCTTTATATGAGACTGCTGTAATAACACACACCCCACTCCACTCCACCTCCCAGTAACAGCGTCCAGACAGACCCTCTCTACACAGAACCTGGTAGGTGTTTGTGAATCTGTCTGGATGAACAGGATATGGTTGGACTTGGTCTGTACGTGTCACCTTTCTGTTCCCTTCAGACAGAGAGAGGCGTTTGTGTGCTGTGTTTGGGTCCAGTGTGAGCTGACATGAATCTGGGAGAAGAGCAGAGCAGAGACCAATGAGGGGAGTTAGAACAATAAGTTAAGTCAGATACTGAATCTACCCTGTCTTTGATTAGAGCACAGCAGAGATCAAATCAGAGAAATATGAGGAGTCAGATAGATACCCAGTCTTTGATTAGATCTACTATTGCTATATATTTCTAGAGGGATTGTTAGGAGTGTCAGTAAAAAGAGACTGTTAGTTACTTCAGAATAACGAGACTCACATTGTAAGAACTGTTCTCTGGTCTTGGGCTCTGGAGGCAGTACAACCTCCACTATATTCACTACAGACACACAAACACATTCACAGAGAGAGGGAATGTTATCATCACACCATATTCCACATGTATATGACTAGTAGGGAACATTCAATGGTCTAAAGTTGATGTTCTTATTATTTTCAACACACCTGTAGTGGAGATCTTGGTCCATTCTCCTTTAAGGACGTCTTCTAGTTTCTCTCTCAGTTCAGACACAGTCTTACTCACATCTCCAAAGTACTGAAGAGGACGGACAACGATGCTGGGTAAGTCTGAAGATACACTGGTACCGGAGAGAGACTGATAACTCTAGAGACAGAGAGAGAGAGAGGGAGCGAGAGAACAGAACCAAATGATTGAGAGTTTCACATTGAGTTTTAGTTTCATATCACATGTAACAAGGCAGTTTAGTTACCTGGAGGAAATGGATGTGATCCTCTGTGTGTGAGAGCTGCTCCAGCTCAGTGCTTCTCTTCCTCAGCTCAGCTATCTCCTGCTCCAGTTGCTCCAGGAGTCCTTCAGCTTGACTCACTTGAGCCTTCTCTTGGGCTCTGATCAGCTCCTTCACCTCAGAGCGCCTTCTCTCAATGGAGCGGATCAGCTCAGTAAAGATCTTATCACTGTCCACCACTGCTGCCTGTGCAGAGCTCTGTTAAGAGAGAGAGAGAGAGACTGACTTGTCTTACTTTAATGAGCCATCCTCATTACACTAACACCCCCCCTCCTAAAAACACATAGCGTGCCACCACAACCTCCACACAATCACATTATCCAGTACCCAACACCACAGTACAATACACCATCCAGCACCACATTCCAACCGTCCATCCAACCCCTCCTCTCCAGCCGTACAGACAGCCCCCCTGAGCCCCCATACCTCCTGAAACATCTCCACACTGTTGATCATTTTGTACAACTCAAACTCAACCCTAAGGCGTCAACAGTAATGGCATTACCCTGGCAACACAGAAAAACCATGATGAACAGTCTGTCATTGCAGAAAACGGACACCTCTCCCCAACTCCCAGGTCAACCCGAGCCAACCAGCTATTGGTGTCCAGGGCTCCATGTAATACCCTCCACTGGAGGACCCCTGACCTTTCCAGCACTGGGAGCTTATAGAGCACCCTCCACCTATACCCTGCCATGCTCTCAGCCCCCACAACCCCCTGCCACTGATGCCCCTTCACTCCCGCTAAGCTCCTGATGTGTCTAACCTTGACACTGAGGGTGTACAGCACCTTACCCCCCCACCTCCTCAAACTCCCCCAGGCTCAGAGTGTTAAAAGTCAGTAAGTCCTCCGGACTCTCCTGCCAGTCCCCAGTCTCTGCTGTCACTTGCAGTGGTGGAAACGGTGGTGGCACCTCCTCAGGCTGCTCCAGCCCCCTCCTCACTGGGTCAGGCAGAGCCTCCTGGACCTCCCCCATGACTCTCTCCAGCAGCCTAAGAGACATTAGTCCCGCCTGCTGTGCTGACTCTTGTGGGGTTTTCCAACCCCCGGCAGCCGCAGGTCTGCTAGTCTCTTGATGCCTGCTGCCATTAAAGGTCCCTGCAGGATGGCTGAATGAGTGGACCTCAACAGGATCAGTGGGTTGTGGAAGATGGGCTCCTCCCATACCCATGGCCCAGGCACCACACCCCCCTCTGGTGTGGGCCTCAGCAGCTGCCAGGCCCTCAGTACTGCAGCATAGAAATCAGAGACCCCTGCTGTATTGAGTCTCTCCGGCCGCATGGTCTCTCCTATCATTGCTACGCAGACGATACACAATTAATTTTCTCCTTTCCCCCTTCTGATAACCAGGTGGCGAATCGCATCTCTGCATGTCTGGCAGACATATCAGTGTGGATGTCGGATCACCACCTCAAGCTGAACCTCGGCAAGACGGAGCTGCTCTTCCTCCCGGGGAAGGACTGCCCGCTCCATGATCTCGCCATCACGGTTGACAACTCCATTGTGTCCTCCTCCCAGAGTGCAAAGAACCTTGGCGTGACCCAGGACAACACCCTGTCATTCTCTGCTAACATCAAAGTGGTGACCCGATCCTGCAGGTTCATGCTCTACAACATTCGCAGAGTACAACCGTAGCTTACACAGAAAGCGGCACAGGTCCTAATCCAGGCACTTGTCATCTCCCCGTCTGGATTACTGCAACTCGCTGTTGGCTGGGCTCCCTGCCTGTGCCATTAAACCCCTGCAACTTATCCAGAACGCTGCAGCCCGTCTGGTGTTCAACCTTCCCAAGTTCTCTCTCATGTCACCCCGCTCCTCCGCACACTCCACAGGCTTCCAGTTGAAGCTCGCATCTACTACAAGACCATGGTGCTTGCCTACAGAGCTGTGAGGGGAACGGCACCTCCTTACCTTCAGGCTCTGATCCCCTACACCCAAACGAGGGCACTACGTTCATCCACCTCTGGCCTGCTAGCCCCCTACCTCTACGGAAGCACAATTCCCGCTCAGCCCAGTCAAAGCTATTCGCTGCTCTGGCACCCCAATGGTGGAACAAGCTCCCCCACGACGCCAGGACAGCGGAGTCACTGACCACCTTCCGGAGACACTTGAAACCCCACCTCTTTAAGGAATACCTGCAATAGTATAATAGTTATCCTTCTACTCCCCCTTTACTACCACTGTCTTTTGTCTAAACTAACACCTGAATTATTTCACCTGCTAGCACTGACTTGTTTAAAGAAATGTACTTATTGTGATCGAGATGTAGTTGTCCCACTGGCTATCCTAAGTTGAATGCACCAATTTGTAAGTCGCTCTGGATAAGAGCGTCTGCTAAATGACTTAAATGTTAAATGTTAATGAAGAGCTGCTGATCCAGCCCCAAACCACCAGCCCTCCTCAACAGAGCACATGCTGGTTCCCTCCAGCCCACCTCCGTACGGTACAGTAGCCTCTGCGCCACTTTGAGTCAGAACGATGGAACTGTCCCTGGTGAATGCCCCTCCCTACCCAGACTGGCCTACTGAGCCCTCCCCACACCTTGACCATACATGAAGCCCCAGCGTACAACATTTGAACACAGGCCACAAAATTCTCCCCACAACCAAAACAACACATAGAACAGATATTCATGGTCCACCCTATCAAAGGCTTTCTCCTGATTATGAACAGATTGTCTGTGATTAGGTGTCCTGATACGCAGTTACCCGTCCATCTTATAGTCCACAGAGCAATGCCACAGGCCTCCAGTTCTTTATGTCGCTCAAATCCCCTTTTTTTTGGGCAGGAGAGTCAAAGCCTCCCGTCTACAGCTTAGCGACAGCTCCCCCACCCCGACGCACTCACACAACACACGTCCTGTCCAATAATTTCCCAGACCTTTTAAAAAAAAATCAGAGGCAGACTGCCTGAGAGACGGCAACTGAGAGTTTGTGAAAGGCCAGGGAAATGTCAATTCTCTGTGACAGAGAGAGTTTGGAAAGGTCTGTGAGCAGAACCTGAGAACAACCAGGATCACAGAGTTATGCCCTCTATAAATCAGAGTACAACTCCACAGCCTCATCTCCCCACAACAGAAGTTACCCACCCATCAGGCTCCCTCATCTCCCCACAACAGAAGTTACCCACCCATCAGGCTCCCTCATCTCCCCCACAACAGAAGTTACCCACCCATCAGGCTCCCTCATCTCCCCACAACAGAAGTTACCCACCCATCAGGCTCCCTCATCTCCCCACAACAGAAGTTACCCACCCATCAGGTTCCCTCATCTCCCCACAACAGAAGTTACCCACCCATCAGGCTCCCTCATCTCCCCACAACAGAAGTTACCCACCCATCAGGCTCCCTCATCTCCCCCACAACAGAAGTTACCCACCCATCAGGCTCCCTCATCTCCCCACAACAGAAATAGACAGACATGTCCCTATATCCCAAAACAATGGCAGTCTGAAAGTTCTAAGAGCAGTCTTTTATTTAACCAGTTTACCATTTATCTACGACCATTTGCCTTTTTGTGGATTGTTTACATTTAGTTTACATTTACATGTGAGTCATTTAGCAGACGCTCTTAATCTAGCGGTTAAGAGCGTTGGGCAGTAATCGAAAGGTGGCTGGTTCGAAATCCCCGAGCCGACTAGGTGAGAAATCTGTACCCTTGTACATCGACAGATTTAGGCACTTAACCCTAGTCGTTCTGAATAAGAGCGTCTGCTAAATGACTCACATGTAAATGTAAACTAGGCCTCTGTGAAAGCGTGGCAATAACTTATTAACTTTACATTATTCCCAGACAGACTCCTCTGAAGGCAGGCAGGCAGCACACTCCTGAAAACTAACTGCTCAGCAAAGCAAAGGCTCTTTTGAGAGCTACCAGATTTATATAAAAAAAGCTCATTTTCACTGTGTGTCCAGTGTCTGTTTATATGTTAAGGGGGTGTTACTTTGGCAGATAATGTCACCCATCTAAATATATATATTATTTTTTATATAATTAACTAAATGTATGGTGTTTTTGGTTTATGTCAGTTTCATTGTTTGTTTTGCTATGAATTGTTATTTTATGGTTGTAAGTGATGAAATGAACTAGAACATTTTATATTTAGCAATTTTGAGTAATTACTACTTTAGTAAGGATACACTTAGTAAGGATATAAACTTTATTCAGTACTACTGCAGTTTGCTAAATAATTCCAATAGATGGCAGCATAAGACCACGAATGACAGCATAAGACCCTCACAGGAAAACTCCTGCCTGAGCTTTTTACTGTCCCTTTCCACACTGCTAATGCAAGAGGAAGGACTGAATACACATTACTGTGAAGTAATATAATGATGATTCATGTTTATTATTACCTGTTTTTATGCTCATGTTTTAAAATTATACCTCATTACTATAACGATTATCAAAAAGCGCGAACATTAATTCAGTCACCTCTGGTCGACAAAAAATTTATTTTTCTAGTACATTCATTGTCAAATTCATCAACCAGCACAGAGACACTCTGCCTTCTCGAACAAGTAGCCAACTCAACAAGCCCCGCAAAAAGCTTGTGCCGTCAGCGGCAGCGAGCACTCTGCCTTCTAGCACAAGCGAGGGGCATGTTGAGGTACATTTTCTAACCGCGATGGTTGCATGATTTATTGGTGGGTTGGAATATATGCGATATTAAGATGATGTCATAATGCATGTTTACTAGGGTTGAGGTTAGCACATCTGACTAGTGATTATTTGGCCGGGGTTCAATACCTGCTAGAGTTAATATTTAGTTGCTCTCCCAAAAGCAACACAGGCCTAATACGAGATATATAGCTAACTGTAAAGTAATGAGTGACCTTTTTAGAAAATCATAGGACATAGTCTTTGGTTGCATGCTATTTTATGCTTGTAGCCTATAACTGATGCTTTGTGTTTTTATGCAGCCATCTATTGGAAACATTTAGCAATTAAAAGTTATTAATTCAAGTAAAGACATTGTTGAGGCAGCTGAGAAATAAAGTGTATTTTTCTTATAAATTCTGTAGATCAGTCTCAAACCTGCCCCACCTATGACATGCCAATTGCTGGACTTTCACATAGAGGTTACTAGGTCACACCCAGTTCAAACCACATAAAAAAAGTGTTGTTTATCAAGTGTTCTGCCTTGCAATAATACATATAATAAAATGACTTATAAAGGTTACATAGGTTTTATTTAAAAAATAACAATAAATGCTATTTAGTACTATAAATGGTATTTACTAACATAAAATTATTACTAAAATAGTTTCTAAACGTGTTCTAGGCTACCCTACCCTAGAATTAGGGTTAGGGGTTAGAGTTAAGGCTAAAATAGGTTATAAGTAGGGTTAGAGTTTCTGTATAGCACTTTGTGACATCTGCTGATGTAAAAAGACTTTATAAACAAATTTGATTGATTGATTGTTAGGTTTAGGGTATTTAAAGCAAAAAAAATGAATAGGTTTATAGCTCTCTTGCTCCTCCCTGTGGCCTTCTGTGGGTACTACATACCTCATTCACGACACTTGCTAGGCTCATTATCTGAGGTAGCAACTGTGTCAGATCTATAAATCAATGAGCTACACCTATCCATTTAGTTTACAACTCAGTGAACCTGCGCAGCATTCGCTCAATTCAATGCCTACGAACCTACAGATTTCGACGCATATCAAATTACCCAGCAGTAATATAGAAACAATAAATACATTAAAAAAATTAAAAGGTTATTTCTTAATTGAAAAAATGTATGCTGGCTGTTTAAATCGGCCACATCTTGAAAAAGAGGACGGATATGTGTTTTGTTTAGGTTATACACCTTTTTCTGAAAGAAAATATGATTAACTGCTATGCGCCAACCATACATAGCACTGTTTGCTCACCTAGTAGTCATAACCTTGTTAATATTAAGTTACCTGAGGTAAAGCTACAATGTTAATACGGGCTGGTCTCATTACCAACAATAGTGAAGCTGGCATTGTGACGCAGAACAATGGGCTGGGAATATAACTTTCATTAGGCGAGTTGGTGCCACAGAGCTCAAAACAACTAATAGGAGCTGGCAGGGTGAAACATGCCCTATTATTTCTAAACTACGGCAAGCATCTGGGACATATGGTAATATTATGAAACTGGGCTCCATGGAGGATGCAATGAAGTAGTTTTATCAGAAAAAGGCGTTCAAAATGTATTGTGTCCAGCCTAGTCCTAGCCCCCGCTGCCGGCTGGTCGCGCTTGTCTGCACTAGCATTATGTCCTACATCCCCACACTAGAAACACCGAAAACTATCTGTGCTAGCAAACCCTGTGTTCCACCCCTCCCCTGTGTAACCTTGAAGATTGTTAAGAAACAAACATTGGTCTACGAAAAGAGACAACATGTTTAACGGACTACACCTGCCACCCAGCCGAGAGCACACGAAAACCACTTGCAAATTTACCAAAACGAACCAACTACTTGCGGTCTGTTCGTAAGTAATAAACGGAGGCAGATTAGCCACCACAACTCTTATCGAAAGAGGCGAAATCTGCACCAACACACCCCTCACAAAAATCCCACTCGCAACAAGACAAACCTTTTTCATTAACACAACCATCGCCTTGTTCATTCTGGATGTAGAGTGCAGATGTTCCGCTCCAACCTGTTCGCCGACCATGAGCAAAACTTCCTCCACACCTTTCTCCGGAACGCACCCAGGCGACAGCGTTTCTTCTCCCACTCAGTTGAGGCCATCACGCCGCCCTAACAAACTACCCCTACTCCCCCCTCAACTCTAACGATAAACAGTGGAAACCAATAAACAAACCCTCCACCATGAGAAAATAAATCCTAAGCGCAATCGAGTAAACACCACCTCTTCCTTCCTAATCGGACTTTTGAATCTTGGTCCATCGACCTTTCTGTAAAACTGTAAACTATTCATATAAATGCCGGCCCTTGTGCTCAGAGTACCATCTCTTCTGCCACACATCTATCAAAATGGCTCTGATCTTACATTTGGCCTCACCTCTACCCAGTGGAACATTAATATCAATTATATCTAGTTTCAAAGCACTTTTAGCTAACTGGTCTACAATTTCATTCCTTTCCACACCCGAATATGCTGGGACCCAGCAGAATCTCATTACTAAACCCATTCTCTCAATTCTCCATAATAACATTAATACCTCCAATAGCAGGTAACTCCTATTAGATGTACCAGATGATAAACTATTCAATACAGACAGAGAATCTGAGCATACTATAATTCTAACAGGTTGTACGTCCTCCACCCACGGGAGGGCAACTATTATCGGCAACAGTTCAACTGAGTATACTGACAGTTCATCTGTTAGTCTTCTACATATCTGCACATCAAATTCAGGAACGTAAACGCCTGCTCCTGTGAGCCCACTATCTGGGTCCTTGGATCAATCTGTGAAAAGCGGTAAAAAAGTATAAAAACTTCTACCAATGTAATTGTCAACCAGTTTCACTATATCACTGACTTCTGACCAATCTTTCCTTTTCTCTACCAAGGTTAGATCAACAACTGGGTCTGGGAGTAACCATGGAGGAACATCCCCTATCACCACAGAAGGGCCAACCTCCAACTCCCTCAAACCTCTCTCATCAGCAAGCTTTCCAACTGTCCAACCAAAACCACTGCCTTGTCTACTAGTATATTCCCAACAGTCATCTAGAACAGTAGCAGTGGGATGCTCAACCTCACAGCCTTTCAACCCAATAAGATAATGACAATTTTTTACGCTGTATATCCAAAGGCATCTCTCCTGCCTCCACCAGTAAGGCACATACAGATGTTGATTTAAATGCACCAATACATATCCTTAAAGCTTTATACTGGATTCTGTCTTTGCCGCTGTTCCATAAACTATACACCCAAAATCAATTGTCGTCCTGATCAGAGCTCTATAAATATCCATCAACGATTGTCTGTCAGCACCCCATTCATAACCAGAGACCCACACAACCAACTACCGCAAAAGTGATGGAATGAGAAAGACAGAGACATCGTTACAACACTGTACATAGCCATAATATAACGGTTCTTCTTCTTTGGAGTTTAACGGCGGTTGGCATCCAATATGTTGCATTACCGCCTCCAACTGGACTATAATGTCAATCCATTATACTTTGTGACACAAAATGGGAAAAGGGGAAATTATAATAATACAGAAAAACACCCTTCAAACTAACCCTACACTCATTAAATACCCACTTCCCCATTCCACTACTTTGACCCTATCTGCTCCTGCACCATGCCAACGGCCTGGGAGGACGGGACACCACCACTCAACACACCCTGTAACTCTTCTGAAGTCTAATCTTGTATGCCCAAATACTTCTCTGCAGCTGCCACCACAACATATTTTTTCTTTGATTTACGTTCCATTTCTGCTGTACAGTTGATAACCATTGCTATGAATGCTAAGAAGCTATCTTTACCGAAGCATATATCACTCGTTGGCCTATCCCTCTGTGCTGGCACAGATCTACTACTCACAGGGATCCTCTCAGGATCCCTCACCCTTGACCCATCCTCCTCTACTTTCTTCACTGCCTCAGCATACGACACCTTCTGCACTACTCTGACTCTAGCCACCTCAACCTGCCTCTCTCGCACCGGACACTTCCAATCCCCAGCAACATGGGCATCCCAACAGTTGACACACACAACTTTATCCACCGAAACTACACAATCCTCTATCCCATGCCCTCCTGCACACTTCCCACATCTTGGAATCTCCCTCCTACAAACTGCTGCAACATTACCATAAACGTTGCACCTGAATCAGCACAGTGGATTCGCCACAAAAGCTCTAACAGGATAACTGTTATATCCTACCATGACTTCGTCGGGTAAAGACTCAAAACTCAAAAGGACTGACAGTGACTCCTCTGTTTCACCACGCTCACCACCGGGTCTGCGTTGCACCAAACGGCGGGATTCAAAAAAACCAGCAGTCTTCAACCTTAATTGCTCCACTTCTACACTTAACGCTACCCCAGAAATCACTCCTTTCAATGGTGCCCTGTTTCTAAGAGCAAAGCAAGAAACAGATCTTGACCCAAGTTGCGTGACACGGAGCGCCCACTCCCTCTGGTCAGAAGAAACACAAACAAATATCACAAGTCCACTACAGGTTACCTTCACTGATTCAACTGCACCCAACTCCTTTCCCACCCACCCTGAAACTACAAATGGATCTGCCAAAAGGTATGGATCCACTTTCTACAACAATGTATCTCCTACTGCACCAGATTCTTCTTTATCATGTCCATTGATGCCAGGCTCTGGTTCTGAGCTCATCACCACACCTTCTACCTCACTTAACTCTCCCTCATTCATTTCCATTTCACCTCCAGAACTCAGTCTGGCGAACGGCTCACTCTGTTTGCACTTGAATTATAACAATTGAAATGTCTCTATTACTTTGAAACTTTTGTGAGTGTAATGTTTACTGTTAATTTCTGGTGGTTTATTTCACTTTTGTTTATTATCTATTTCACTTGCTGTGGCAATGTAAACATATGTTTCCCATGCCAATAAAGCCCTTTGAATTTAATTGAATTGAGAGAGAGAGAGAGAGAGCTCCATGTTAATGTATAGGAGACATGAGTCGGTCATGGTTACTCATGGTTATGTGATGAGGTAGCCCCGCCGACTTCAAAATCAGTGTCGGCCCTCAGCCCAATAGGGAATGTCCTCTTGGTATAACGGTCAAGATGTTGTTTTCTCCCTCAGTAGACCCGGGTTCATATCCCGCCGGTTACATTAAGCAGTCTATTCTCTGAAAGGGGTCCAGACAGCCTGTTCCCAACAGTGGGGTCAGTGGGATTGGATAGGGGCTCTCTCTCTCTCTCTCTCTCTCTCTCTTATGACTGGAAGAGAGAAGTGAAATGGTGTGTCTCCTCTGGTCAAAAATACTCACCTTGAGAGACTCCACAGCCTGTTGGAGCTCCTTCAGCTCCTTCTCTCTCTCCTGGAATCTCTGCTGGACCTTCTGCTGACTCGGTCCCCAGCTGTCTCTGTGGAGAATCACTCTTCAATGCGCTATCAAGCTTTATTTGTCCACTAGATCAATAGTATAGTATTGGGACATAGGGCCCATAGAAGATAGGGATTAATATGTTGAGGAAGAGTCTGTGTGAAATTATGTTGTTATGTGAATGATTATAGTTTTAACAGTGCACAAAACAGGGGAGCTGATTGGGTGTTGGATAAAAATTACAATGGTGTTTGATAACGAATGATAATGGTGTTTGATAACGAATGATAATAGTGTTTTTACTTCAGAAAATGGTGATACATTGGGAGCAAACACAATATACTCAAGGTTTGTGTTCATATTTGTTCTGCCGTTGATCGATATCATTTGAATGATCTCATATTCAAACAGCCTTAGTTCCTATTGTACAGTGCCTTGTGAAAGTATTCATCCCCCTTGGCATTTTTCCTATTTTGTTGCCTTACAACCTGGAATTAAAATTGATTTTTTGTGGGTTTGTATCATTTGATTTACACAACATGCCTAACACTTTGAAGATGCAAAATATTTTTGTGTGTGAAACAAAAAGAAATTAGACCAAAAAAAGAAAACTTGAGCGTGCATAACTATTCACCTTCCCAAAGTCAATACTTTGTAGAGCCACCTTTTGCAGCAATTATAGCTGCAAGTCTCTTGGGGTATGTCTCTATAAGCTTGGCACATCTAGCCACTGGCAAAACTGCTCCAGCTCCTTCAAGTTGGATGGGTTCCTCTGGTGTACAGCAATCTTTAAGTCATACCGCAGATTCTCAATTGGATTGAGGTCTTGGCTTTGACTAGGCCTGTTAGGCCTACTGCTGCTAGGTAGCTCTCTCTCTGCTCTTCCCCTCCCCTCTGTCTGTCCTTGATTGCAGGAGTGAAGTCTTGTGTGCGGGAGTCAGGGTTCTAGCTGCAGCTCATTCACCATAATCACCTCAGCCTTTAAGACCCGGTCAAACTTGCCACTCATCGTCAGATCATAGTCAAGACGACCATATTATTGGAACCTGACTCCTGCCTCCGCTTCACTCCTGCCACCACCATCCTGCTTTCCACTACCGGACCTCCCTTTTGGACTCACCACGGACACTAGGACATTACGGTACCACACCTGCTCTGAACCTGGATCTGTTACCCTCCCTGTAAACCTGGACTTGCTCTTCCCCTATTATTGGAAACCTGGACAAATTGAACGTTGTAAATAAACCTGTTAAACCTTCTCTGGCTCGGTGTAGTTGTCTGCATTTGGGTTCTAATCCAGTTAAATCATGACAGTATGATCTGACCAACATGAACCCAGCAGACAGTAGCTCGGATATCACCCCAGAGTGCACTCAAATTCGGACTGCCATAGCCAATCAGGGCATTTTACTTGGCCAACATGATACCCTGTTTAAGACTATATCCGAGAACAGTCAGGTGCTGCTTAATCAGGTTCAATTACTCACCAATCAAGTGTCTGCCCTTACTACCCAAGTTAATAATGCACCCCTCGTTCATGGCATACAAACTGCTCCTTCTCATGCTCCGCCTGTTTTTTCCGGCTCCCTCCAGCCCAGATCAGAGAGCCTTTTGTTCCTGCTCCAGAGCGCTATGATGGGAACATGGGAACCTGTGGTGATTTTTTGACTCAATGCTCGTTGGTGTTTGAACAACAGCCCCTCACCTACGCCTCAGAAAGAGCCCGTATTGCCTACCTTATCAACTCTACTAGCGGTTCCGCTCGTTCCTGGGGATCTGCGGTCTGGGAGAGTCAGTCGGACATTTGCAACGCTTACGTTGCCTTCACCACTGAGATGAGGAAGGTTTTCGACCACCCCGTACGGGGCAAGGAGGCTGCTAAACGTTTGTTTTCTCTTCGGCAGGGGTCTCGCAGTGTGGCGGAGATGGCAGTGGAGTTTCGGACTTTAGCGGCAGTGAGTGGTTGGAATGACGAGGCATTACAAGGAGTGTTCATTAATGCTTTGGCTGAGACCTTGAAAGATGAATTGGTGTCATATGATGAATCGCTTACGCTGGATAATCTTATTTCACTCACCATCAGGTTGGATAACCGGATTGGGGAGCGCCGCCGGGAGAGGAGTGGTAGTTCCAAGCAACCTGTCTGTCGTCAACCAACTCCTCCCCGCCTCTTCCCTACGGAGAAGGCCGAGTCTTCCCGAGTCGATACTAGGAGCACTGAACCCGAAGCCATGAAGGTGGGTCGTGCACGGTTGTCCTCAGAGGAGCGTGCACGTCGTATTCAGGCTCGGGTCTGCCTGTATTGTGGAGAAGCTGGTCATTTCGTTCCTTCCTGCCCAGTTCGTCCGGGAAAAGGGCCGGCTCATCATTAATGGGAGAAGTTTTGGTGAGCCGAGCAGCGGATTCTTCCTCTTCTCCCCGCATTCTGCTCCAGGCATCCCTCCAGTGGCAGTCCCAGGATTTCCCTGTTAGTGCGCTGGTTGACTCTGGTGCCGATGAAAGCTTTTGGATCGAGAGTTGGCTAAACAAATGGATTTAGAGACTGTACCTATGGACCGTCCGCTGCAGGCTAAGGGTCTAAATGGACAATTGTTGACCCGTATTACTCATCAGACTGTGCCTGTTTGTCTCAGAGTGTCGGGTAATCATCAGGAGAACATTCAGTTTCCACATCATTGACTGCCCACAGACCCCCCCTGGTCCTTGGTATCCCCTGGCTCATAAGACACAATCCACACATTGATTGGGTGACAGGTAGAATTGTTTCATGGAGCACATTTTGTCATGTGAATTGTTTGTGTTCTGCTCAGACCCCTGCCAGCACTGTGCCTCAACCTCCACTGGAGTCCATAGATCTCTCTGCTGTCCCTGACGTGTATCATGACCTGGCATCCGTTTTCTGCAAACACAGAGCTACTTCTCTTCCTCCTCACCGGCCCTTACGACTGCGCCATTGACCTCCAGCCAGGAGCCCTCTCCCCCAGCAGTCGCCTGTACAATCTCTCCCGCCCGGAGACGGAGGCTATGGAGAACTACATTCGGGACTCCTTGGCGGCAGGTATTATTCGTCCTTCCTCGTCACCTGTAGGAGCGGGATTCTTTTTTGTGGGAAAGAAGGATAAGACCCTCAGACCCTGTATTGATTTCCGTGGACTTAACAACATCACCATTAAGAACAAATATTCTCTGCCTTTAATTAATTCTGCTTTTCCCCTCCTTCATGGTGCAACTATCTTTACCAAACTGGATCTACGAAATGCGTATCACCTGGTGCGCATTCGTAAAGGTGATGAATGGAAGACTGCCTTCAACACACCCATGGGACATTTTGAGTATCTGGTCATGCCTTTTGGGTTGTCCAATGCCCCTGCTGTTTTTCAGGCACTAGTCAATGATGTCCTTCGGGACATGTTGAATCGGTTTGTTTTTGTCTATCTGGATGATATCCTGATTTTCTCAGAGTCCTCCCAGGAACATGAACTGCATGTGCGCCAGGTGTTGCAAAGGTTGTTGGAGAACAAACTGTTTGTGAAGATGGAGAAATGTGAATTTCATGTGTCTGAGACCTCTTTTTGGGTTACATAATAGCTCAGGGGAGTTGCGGATGGACCCAGCTAAGATCTCTGCTGTCACGGACTGGCCAGCCCCCTCCACTCGCAAAACAACTTCAACGATTCCTGGGGTTTGCGAACTTCTATAGGAGGTTCATCAAGGACTACAGCCGCATTGCGGCGCCACTCACCGCTCTCACCTCCATCTCACTACCGTTCGCTTGGAATGAAGGGGCCGAATCAGCGTTCGAAGAACTGAAACATCGCTTCGCCTCGGCTCCCATTCTGATGCTGCCGGACCCGACCGCCAGTTTGTCGTGGAGGTGGATGCATCCGACACTGGGGTAGGTGCGGTGTTGTCACAACGTTCTCCTGAAGATAACAAACTGCATCCCTGTGCTTTTCTTTCACGGAAACTTTCTCAGGCAGAGAGGAATTATGATGTTGGAAATCGTGAACTGCTCGCCGTTAAGCTGGCTCTCGAGGAGTGGCGGCATTGGTTGGAGGGGGGCGGAACAACCCTTCATCGTTTGGACGGATCATAAAAATCTGGCATACATCCAGTCAGCGAAGCAGCTCAACCCCCGTCAAGCCAGGTGGGCACTATTTTTTGGGAGATTCAATTTTTCTCTGTCTTACCGTCCTGGGTCACGCGAACGTCAAGCCTGACGCCCTGTCTCGTGTTCATTCGGCTGTTGATACTGGTAGTAACCCTGAACCCATCTTGCCTCCTACCTGCAGTATTGCGGCCATCACATGTGACATCGAAGGGATTGTTAGACAGGCTCAACATCATCAAGCTGACCCTGGGAGGGGTCCTCCTAACCGGTTGTTTGTCCCTGAGTCTGCTCGCTCCCAGGTACTTCAGTGGGCTCACTCATCTCCCCTTAACTGTCACCCTGGAGTTACGCGGACCCTTGACTTTGTGCGACGGAAGTTCTGGTGGCCCAGGATGGAGGCGGACACTCGAGCCTTCATTGCTGCTTGTACGGTATGTGCACGCGTAAGAACTCCACCCAGGCCAGCGCTGGTCATCTACGACCTCTGCCAATACCCAGCCGGCCCTGGTCGCACATTGCTATGGATTTTGTCACTGGACTTCCCCCTCGTCTGGAAAGACTGTCATTCTTACTGTGATTGATCGTTTTTCTAAGTTCGCTCATTTTTTGGCCCTACCTAAACTGCCCACTGCCAGAGAGACGGCTGATATTTTGGTTGAACATGTGTTCCGCTCTCATGGTCTACCCACTGATATTGTCTCTGACAGGGGTCCCCAGTTTGTCTCCCAGGTATGGAAAGCTTTCTGTAAAGCTTTGGGCATCACATCCAGCCTGTCCTCTGGATATCACCCCCCAGACCAACGGGCAAGCCGAGAGAGCGAACCAGGAGATGGAGACCGCTCTCCGCTGTGTCACAGGGTCTAACCCTGGGTCATGGAGCTCCATGCTCCCCCTGGGTGGAATATGCTCATAACACCTTGACTAACGCTTCCCTCTGGTTTGTCTCCCTTTCTGTGTGCTCTGGGTTATCAACCTCCCCTGTTCCCTTCTCAAGAGAGGGAACTGGCGGTACCCTCGGTGCAGTCCCACATGCGCCGCTGCTTCAAGGTCTGGAGGAAGGCCAGGGTAGCTCTGTCCCGAGCTTCGTCGTACATGCAGAGGCAAGCCAACCGGTCACCGGTCCCAGGCTCCCGGTTACTCTCCTGGTCAAGAGGTATGGCTTAAGTCACGTGATCTTCCATTGAAAGTGGAGTCTAAGAAGATGGCGCCGCGTTTTATAGGACCGTTCAAGATACTGTCTATTGTTAACCCATGCGCGGTTAAGCTACAGCTACCTGCCTCCCTACGGGGTTCATTCCACTTTTCATGTTTCCCAGATCAAGCCTGTGTCGGTTAGCCCTCTGTGCCCGCCCTCTCGTCCCCCCTCCTCCGCCCAGGATCGTGGGTGGGGGTCCTGTCTACACGGTCCGGCGACTTCTGGATGTTCGCCGCCGGGTCGTGGTTTCCAGTACCTGGTGGATTGGGAGGGTTATGGTCCTGAGGAACGTTCCTGGGTGCCCAGGAGCTTCATTGTGGATCCTGCTCTGGTCCGTGAATTTCATAGGTTACATCCCGATAAACCCTGTCGGCCGCCAGGTGGCGTCCGTAGAGGGGGGGGTACTGTTAGGCCTACTGCTGCTAGGTAGCTCTCTCTCTGCTCTTCCCCTCCCCTCTGTCTGTCCTTGATTGCAGGAGTGAAGTCTGGTGTGCGGGAGTCAGGGTTCCAGCTGCAGCTCATTCACCATAATCACCTCAGCCTTTAAGACCCGGTCAAACTTGCCACTCATCGTCAGATCATAGTCAAGACGACCATATTATTGGAACCTGACTCCTGCCTCCGCTTCCTCCTGCCACCACCATCCTGCTTTCCACTACCGGACCTCCCTTTTGGACTCACCACGGACACTAGGACATTACGGTACCACACCTGCTCTGAACCTGGATCTGTTACCCTCCCTGTAAACCTGGACTTGCTCTTCCCCATTATTGGAAACCTGGACAAATTGAACGTTGTAAATAAACCTGTTAAACCTTCTCTGGCTCGGTGTAGTTGTCTGCATTTGGGTTCTAATCCAGTTAAATCATGACAAGGCCATTCCAAGACATTTAAATGTTTCCCCTTAAATCACTTGATTGTTGCTTTAGCAGTATGCTTAGGGTCATTGTCCTGCTGGAAGGTGAACCTCTGTCCCAGTCTCAAATCTCTGGAAGACTGAAACAGGTTTCCCTCAAGAATTTCCCTGTATTTAGCTTCATTCATCATTCCTTCAATTCTGACCAGTTTCCCAGTCCCTGCTGATGAAAAAACATCCCCACAGCATGATGCTGCCACCACCATGCTTCACTGTGGGGATGGTGTTCTCGGGGTGATGAGAGGTGCTGGGTTTGCGCCAGACATAGCGTTTTTCTTGATGGCCGAAAAGCTCAATTTGAGTCTCATCTGACCAGAGTACCTTCTTTCATATGTTTGGGGAGTCTCCCACATGCCTTTTAGTGAACACCAAACGTGTGGTAATGCCTTTTTTCTGGCCGCTCTTCCGTAAAGCCCAGCTCTGTGGAGTGTACGGCTTAAAGTGGTCCTATGGACAGATACCCCAATCTACGCTGTGGAACTTTGCAGCTCCTTCAGGGTTATATTTGGTCTCTGTTGCTTCTCTGATTAATGCCCTCCTTGCCTGGTCCGTTGAGTTTTGATGGGCGGCCCTCTCTTGGCAGGTTTAATGTGGTGCCATATTCATATGCACGTACCACTTTTCCGTTATTTATTTTTTAGAATTATTTGAAACAAGTTATTTTTAAAAAATTCCACTTCACCAATTTGGACTATTTTGTGTATGTCCATTACATGAAATCCAAATAAAAATCCATTTAAATTACAGGTTGTAATGCAACAAAATAGGAAAAACACCAAGGGGGATGAATACTTTTGCAAGGCACTGTATCTTTAATTCTTTGTTTATCAGACAGTCACCAACAAGTAGTTATAATATATAATATATAATATAATATGCCATTTAGCAGACGCTTTTATCCAAAGCGCGTACAGTCATGTGTGTTATACATTTTACGTATGGGTGGTCCCGGGGGATCGAACCCACTACCCTGGCGTTACAAGCGCCGTGCTCTACCAATTGAGCTACAGAGGACCACAGTTCTGGTCTTACCTGTTTCTCAGTCCTCACTGCTGCAGCTGACACTGTATCATGGCCTTTATGTTCATCCATTGTACACAGATAACAGATACACTGCTGATCGGTACGACAGAAAACCTCCAGCAATTTGTCATGATGAGAGCAGATCTTCTCCTGTAGTTGTGCGGTGGCTTTAACCAGCTTGTGCTTCTTCAAAGCAGGAGATTCATAGTGAGATTGGTGGTGAGTCTCACAGTAAGAAGCCAAACACGTCAGACAGGACATGAGGGCTTTCCGCTTTCTGGTCCCAGTGCAGACATCACATGCCACATCTCCAGGTCCAGCATAGCACAGAGCAGGAGGGGGAGCAGCCTGGAGTCCTGTCTTCTTCAGTTTCTCCACCAACTCAGCCAACATGTTATTTTTCCTCAGATTTGGCCTTGGAGTGAAGGTCTCTCTGCACTGAGGACAGCTATAGACCCCTTTCAGAACATCCTGATCCCAGCAGCCGTCAATACAGCTCCTACAGTAACTGTGTCCACAGGGGATGGTGACCGGCTCCTTCAGTAGATCCAGACAGACAGAACAACAGAACTGGTCCTGGTCCAGCATAACTCCCTGCTGAGCCATTTGGATGGTTGTTCACTCTCACACAGACAGACGACACAGAGACTCAGATCAGTTTCGTTTCCACAGAAGTGAGTTTTTGGGAGGGGAGGGACTTCTGGATCTGCCAGATAGGTGAGAGTTAGAGGGAGGGAGGGAGGGATAGAGAGAGAGAACTGCGTTCAACGTGTAGAGGGAGACAAATATTTTAGTTTCTAGGTTAGGGCCCTTCATTTGGAATAAATCTAACAAATATGAGTTGTTAGAATATATAAAGGGTAACAGTTCCTATGAAGTACATATTATAATTATTTTAATAAGCTTCATAATGTCACGATTCAGACAGACGACCAGAGGACCACAATTGCGTCACACCAGAAAGTTTATTAAACTTAAGGAAAAAGGGAAGTAGGGAGTGAATGAAGGCTCCAGGGGTAACAGGGATCCCGTCCGCGCTGGGTCTGTGCCCCCCAGTGGCAGCGATGCGTCCCATGAAGCCGGTGGTGGGTGGTCCAGAAGTCCTGGGGGAGACACAGACACAACAGGGCGGAATGAAACCAGGCAGCAGTACAGTTCAAGGGAATCCAAAATACGTAGTAGCAAGGCAGAAGGCTGGTCAGAGTTACCGGGATTGAAGAGTAGTCAGGAGTCGTAATGGCAGAAGCAGGTCTGGATCTCCTAAGGCAGAAGAGTATCCAATAAACAGGCAGGTCCGGGGGTCACAAAACCAGGGTGAGCCAGAAGCGCGAGCAAACAGGTTCCGGGTGTGAGCTTTGCAGACGATCTGACACCGGAGAGCTGAAAGACAGGGCCTTAAATACTGGGAGAGGTTAGTGGGTAATGCAGCGCAGCTGGCAGAGTAATTAGAGCCGAGCAGAGCAGGGACAGGTGGAGCTAGTTAGGCTGAGTAGAGAGAGGGAGGTGAGCAGAGTGGAAGATAGTGGAAACCAATAAAGGTGGTAACCCGGTGGAGTGAGAGGGCTCATGACAGAACCCCCAAGGGACGGCCCCAGAAGTCCCAAGAGCAACACCACGCCGGCGGGAGGAGGGAGCCGAGGAGGGCTAGAACTCCTCCGAACGGTCCGAGTGAACGTCCTCATCCTCGGAGGAAGCCGGAGGGCCGTGGGTCGGGAGATGGGACAGGTCCCGAGACAGGATCAGGCACAGGACAGGAAGCCGAGCGGGCCGGACGGTTAGGGACCCCTCTGGGGCGGCTCCCCTACGGATTGCAGGTTGATCAGGATGCCGTTGGTGGAAAGCGGTGATGAGAGTCCTATCCACAATCCGACTAGCTGGCACCCAGGTCCTTTCCTCAGGTCCATAGCCCTCCCAGTCAATGAGGTACTGAGACCCCTACCCCTCCGTCTGGACCGAAGCAGGCGGCGGACGGTGTAAACCAGACCACCATCGACGAGCCGTGGAGGAGGAGGGACCAGGCGCAGCAGGGACCAGCGGACTCTCATGGATGGGCTTAATCTTAGACACATGGAAAGTGGGGGTGCACCCTCAGGAATTAGGCAGTTGGAGCCGGACAGCAGTTGGGCTAATCACTCTTATGATAGGGAATGGGCCAATGAACCGAGGTGCCAGCTTCTGCGACTCCACCCTGAGTGGCAGGTTCTTCGATGACAACCACACCCTTTGACCAACATGGTAGGTGGGAGCAGGAATTCTCCGGCCGGTTGGCCCCGGTAGTGTAGCTGGCAACGGACCTGAGGAGTGTGGCTCGAGCTTGTGACCAGGTGCGGCGACATCGACGGGCAAAAGCAAGTGCAGATGGGCAAGTAACCTCCTCCTCCTGGCCGGCAAATAGAGGAGGCTGGTATCCATAAACACATTGGAAAGGGGACATACCGATGGCAGAGCAGGTCAGAGAATTGTGTGCGTACTCCACCCATGTCAATTGCTGCGACCAGGAGTGGGGTTGCGTGAAGTCATGCATCGCAGTGCCTTCTCGAGCTCCTGATTAGCCCGCTCTGACTGCCCATTGGATTGGGGATGGAATCCGGAAGTCAGACTGACTGTGGCTCCCAGCAGGTGACAGAACTCCTTCCAAAAAGCGGAGAGAATTGTGGACCACGGTCAGAAACAACATCCCTTGGCAGTCCGTGGATCCGGGAAGACGTGTTCCAGGACCACCTGGGCGGTCTCCTTGGCGGTTGGGAGCTTGGGGAGGGAAATGAAGTGTGCCATCTTGCTGAAACGGTCAACGATGGTGAGAATGACGGTCATGCCACTTGAAGGGGGCAGCCCCGTGACAAAGTCAAGGGCGATGTGAGACCAGGGACGTCTGGGCACAGGCAGGGGCTGCAGCAATCCGGCTGGGGGCTGGCAGGACGACTTGTGTTGGTTGCAGATGGGGCAGGCTTGGACGAATTCCCGTACATCCTTCCTCAGAGAGGGCCACCAGAACCTCTGGGCGAGCAGGTTGTAAGTGCGGGTGGAGCCAGGGTGACAAGCTAGGCGGGAGTCATGTCCCCACTGAATGACCTGGGACCTCAGGTCTTCGGGGGACAAAAAGGGCGGTCAGCTGGGCAAGTGCTGGGACCTGGCTGGTTACGGAGAGCCTCCAGCACCTGTTCCTCAACAGCCCAGGTCAGAGCTGCAACGATGCAGGGACTTGGCAGAATCGACACAGGGTCCTTGGAGGGGGTGTCATCCTTCTGGAATTGACGGGAGAGGGCGTCTGGCTTGGTGTTGCGTGATCCAGGCCGGTATGACAGAGTGAAATTAAACCTGGTGAAGAACAGGGCCCAGCGGGACTGCCTGGAGTTCAACCGTTTGGCCGCGCGGATGTACTCCAAGTTCTTACGATCGGTCCAAACGAGAAATGGAATGGTGGACCCCTCCAGCCAGTGACGCCACTCCTCCAAGGCAAGCTTCACAGCCAGCAGCTCACGGTTCCCTATGTCGTAATTGCACTCAGAGGGGGACAACCGACGTGAGAAAAAGGCACAGGGATGGAGCTTCCTATCCTCCGCAGCCCACTGAGAAATCACAGCACCAACTCCCACATCCGAAGGCGTCCACCTCCACAATGAATTGCCGGTCCACATCAGGCATCTGGAGGATGGGAGCGGAGGTGAACCTCACCTTGAGGGTACTGAAGGCTTTGTCGGCTGCTGGGGTCCAGGTGAAGGGTTGCTTGGTGCTGGTTAGAGCAGTGAGAGGGGCAGCAACGGTACTGTAGTTCCCGGATAAACTTCCTATAGAAGTTAGCAAACCCCAGAAACTGTTGCAGCTTCTTTCTGTTCTCCGGAACTGGCCACGAAGCGACTGCTGATACTTTGGCAGGATCCATTTGGATACTTCCTTCTGCCACTATGTACCCCAGGAAGGCCACTGTCTTGACGTGAAACTCACATTTCTCTGCCTTGGCGTAGAGGAATTCTCCAGAAGACGATGAAGGACTTGCTGGACATGGCGGGTGTGTTCAGACAGGTTTCTGGAGTAAATTAAGATGTCATCCAGGTAAACGAAGACAAACTTGTTTAACATGTCCCGCAGTACATCATTCACTAGAGCCTGGAACACAGCAGGAGCATTGGTGAGGCCAAAAGGCATAACCAGATACTCGTAGTGGCCTGTTGGTGTATTGAATGCGGTTTTCCATTCATCTCCCTCCCGGATCCGCACTAGGTGGTAAGCGTTTCTGAGATCCAACTTGGTAAAAACAGTGGCTCCCTGGAGCAACTCAAAAGCAGAGGTGAGCAGAGGCAGAGGGTAACGGGTTTTTCACTGTGATGTCGTTGAGTCCCCTGTAGTCGATGCAGGGGCGAAGAGATCCGTCCTTCTTCCCCACAAAGAAGAAGCCAGCACCAGCAGGAGATGAAGATGAACGGATTAATCCTGCGGACAGAGAGCCATTGATGTAGTCCTCCATGGACTTTCTTTCAGGAGCAGACAACGAATAAAGACGCACCCTTGGAGGGAGCTGTTCCAGGGAGGAGGTCGATGGCACAGTCGTCACGGTCGGTGAGGGGCAGAGATGTGGCTCTTGCTTTGTTAAACACCTCTCTGAGACCATGGTAGCATTCTGGGACATTGGAGAGGTCCGGAGCGGAGTTAGTAGGTACTGGCCGAGGGGGTAGTGCGGCAGCAAGCAGGCAGGTTCGGTGGCAGTCCTCTCCCCCACTCCCTGATCACCCCGGTCACCCAGTCGAGGCTGAGGGTTGTGCCGGCGGAGCCATGGGTAACCCAGGATGAGGGGTTGGCCTGGAGAGGGAGCAGGTGAAACTGGATAGTTTCCTTGATGGTTTCCGGACAGACCCATCGAGACCGGGGCCGTGACATGAGTGACCGATCCGAGTAAGTGTCCGTCCAGTGCCCGGGCAGGAATAGGAGGTGTCAAAGCGGAGGTTCTCCAGTCCCAGTTGGCGTGCCAGCTTGACGTCCATTATGTTGGCTTCGGCGCCAGAATCCACCAGAGCAGCCAGGGTGTGAGTTGAGTCAGAGAGGCGGAGGTGAACTTGCAGCAGGGGTTTGCGGTCGGAGGACTGGATGGTCATTGAACTCGACCGGACTCCCCCTACGCCCGGTGAGCTTCGGCCCTTTAAAGGGCAGGTTACCCACGATGTCCATCACCTCCACAATAGAGGCAGAGGTTTGAGGTGAGCGGCGCTGGCGCTCTGCAGGAGTGAGGGAGGCTCGCCCCAATCTCCATAGGCTCAGACTGATCAAGCTGACCTGGGTGAGTGGCAGTAGATGACAGGAGCCCAGTCGGATCTCTCCGAATGCCGGTAGTAGGTGGACCTTGGCGCGCCCCTCTCACGACTGACGGGTCTGTATCCTTCTGTCGATCCTGACAGTCAGTGCGATGGCTTCATCAAGAGTGGAAGGCAGTTCATGGGAGACCAACTCGTCCTTGATATAGTCAGCCAAACTATGGAAGAACGCGTCCACCAACGGTGGTGTGTTCCCAAGAACTTCGTCTAGCCAGGGTTCGGAAGTCGATGGAATGGTCTGCGACTGTACGTCTGCCTTGTCGAATACTGAACAGTTCACGAGACGCCTCTGCGGTGGGTGAATCCAGGTCAAACACCTTCAGCATCTCCTCAGCAAACAGGTCGAAGGTTGCACATGCGGGGTTTGACGTTCGAACTCTGCTGTTCCCCAGAGTCGAGCTCGGCCCGTCCAGGTGAGTGATGGCATACCCAACTTTAGCCCCCTCCGTGGCGAAGGTCCTTGGCTGCAAGGAGAACTGAAGTCGGCAGCTAGTCAGAAATGGCCGGACCTGGGTTGAATCGCCGTTGAACCGCTCGGGGTTTCCAATCTTGGGTTCGGAGCAGCGGCTGCAATGACCGGGGCAGGTAACTCGGGGCTGGGCTGGTGGGCAGACTGGCTTGGGGTAAGGTTGGTGAGGGAGTTGAATGAGCATGGCGAGTTGTTGTTGCTGCTGCTGGAACTGCTGCTCATGCTCATCGGTTTCCATGTCGGGGAAAGTGTGCGCTGAGTCCATAATGGTCAGATCGTACTGTCACGATTCAGACAGACGACCAGAGGACCACAATTCGTCACACCAGAAAGTTTATTAAACTTAAGGAAAAAGGGAAGTAGGGGAGTGAATGAAGGCTCCAGGGGTAACAGGGATCCCGTCCAATGCGCTGGGTCTGTGCCCCCCAGTGGCAGCGTCGCGTCCTATGAAGCCGGTGGTGGGTGGTCCAGAAGTCCTGGGGGAGACACAGACACAACAGGCGGAATGAAACCAGGCAGCAGTACAGTTCAAGGGAATCCAAAATACGTAGTAGCAAGGCAGAAGGCTGGTCAGAGTTACCGGGATTGAAGAGTAGTCAGGAGTCGTAATGGCAGAAGCAGGTCTGGATCTCCTAAGGCAGAAGAGTATCCAATAAACAGGCAGGTCCGGGGGTCACAAAACCAGGGTGAAGCCAGAAGCGCGAAACAAACAGGTTCCGGGTGTGAGCTTTGCAGACGATCTGACACCGGAGAGCTGAAAGACAGGGCCTTAAATACTGGGAGAGGTTAGTGGGTAATGCAGGCGCAGCTGGCAGAGTAATTAGAGCCGAGGCAGAGCAGGGACAGGTGGAGCTAGTTAGGCTGAGTAGAGAGAGGGAGGTGAGCAGAGTGGAAGATAGTGGGAAACCAATAAAGGTGGTAACCCGGTGGAGTGAGAGGGCTCATGACAC